>NC_134694.1:25963950-26263950 GCF_050947455.1 Rhinoderma darwinii | reverse complement strand
TTTGTCATTGTGCTTGATGATGTAAGGCTTGCATGCAGCTGCTCGGCCATGGGAACCCATGTCACGAAGCTCCCGGCCCATGGTTTTTGTGAGGGTGTTAATTCCATAGGAGGTTTGGAGCTCCTCAGTTATTGAGTCAGCAGAGCATTGGCGACTTTTATGCACTATGCGCCTCCGCACTCGGTGATCCTGCTCTGTAACTCAACGTGGTCTGACACTTTGCAATAATACCACTCTCAGTTGATTGTGGAATATCTAGGAGGGAAGAGATTTCACTAATTGACTTGTTGCAGCGGTGACATCCTATTACCGGACCACGCTGGAATTCAGTGATCTCTTTAGAATGCCCCATTCTTTCACAAATGTTTGTAAAGACAGACTGCATGGCGAGGTTTTATACACCTGTGACAATGGGACTGAATGAAACGCCTAAATTCAATGATAAAGAGGTGTGTCCCAATACTATTGTCCAATATAGTGTTTTTTTTTGGTTTTTTTTAAATTATTATTATTATTATTGTTTAGGGCGAGACTTATTTATTTTATTTTATTTTATAATTTTAACCCCTACCAGACATAGACATTTGATTTAGGGTTACGTCATATCCCAGAAGAGGAAGCATGGAGAGGGCTACGTTAAACTTTATTACACTTATTGTGAAAAAAATGTTTGTTCCACTACGGAACTTGAAGCTGTGATCATTTGATCGCTGGTATGTTGCTTTGGAATACTTAGTATTTCAAATCATTGTTGTCAGTCAGCATTAAACTGCCAGGCACTGTACTAGGCCATGCATCTGACAGGGCAGTGGGGTGACAGAGGGGTTGATATTGACCATGGCATCTGAGAAGTTAAATAGCTGTGTACGAGGTCCCTCAAGTTACAATATTATATTTATTCCGGGATGACCATTGTAAGTTGAAAACATTGTAACTTGTGATCATAACTACTGTATGTGGAAGACTAGAAATGTAGGTGTTTACCAGCAAAATGCCCATGCTCCTCGGCTGGGTCTTCCAGCCAATCACGTGATGATCTGAGGTGTCTGTGGAATTGTATGTGAAATGTAGTTTCAGGTTACAATGCCTTACTAGGGACCATTGCATCTTGAAAATATTGTAACCTAAAAGATCGCTGTATATTGTTTCACAAAAGCATATAGACCTTTCTTAAAGAGGTTGTCTCATTTCCTTATTGTCTCCCTTTTATAAAATGTGACCACTGGGATGATCAGCTGATCGCCCTGGTTTGGGCTCCCAGCACCCCTAGCAAACAGCTGATTTTGCTGGGAGAAGCTGTGGCCCCCCACGTTATTCCCCTGCAGCGGCTACTGCAGGGGAAATGTAGTATTACATGGCAGATATTCATATGAGTGTCAATCTATGTAATACAAGGACGGCTTGAGTCTGCCAGAATGGCAGCCAGTCTTATGATGTCCATATGAACTAATAGATCCTATGAACAAGGGTTTCTTCATGAGACAACCCTTTTAAAGTGATTAACTGTGTCGGCTGAAACAAGATCATTGCACCTTATCCAAATTTAGGTCATCCTTGTGAACCAGTGCCCAGAACTATCATGTATGTTTAGGATAAGGCCACACTAATGCTTTGTAAAGCAGCAACATCGTGTCTCCCCCTCCTGAGGCTATGCCACTTTTAAATAAAAGGCTTAATTTTTGGCCAATGGCAGAAGCAGGTTGTAGTTGCATGCTTTGTAAAGGGGCATATGGGCAGCCTTTGGGTCACACCACATATAATAGCATACCGTTCAGGACATAAATAATTAACAACTCTCCAAATATTATCTTTAAAATTTAGTCTGACCAAAGACATTTATGACATATCTTGAGGTATATTCAATATACCATCTAATTTGTAGATCTTAATCTGCATATGAGGGACAGTGGTTATAGATCCAAATCTTAGCTACAGGCAGCTCTACAACCGCTTCCGAATTTTTTTGAAGCATACATTTCTGGAACACAGACCTTATAAAAGGTATCAGTCATGATACAGTTTCTGTAATATTAGTAGATGTTGGTAGGAGAGTTTGGTGAAGGTTTCAGCATGACCCGGAGCCCTCTCATGCCAATCTGAAGCCACAAGTAGACTTGTATGTTTCCTCCCTTAGGCTTAGGCCTAACTCACATTGTATTATTTTGTATTATTTTCTCTCCTGTCGGAAGGTAGCAAAGTATCCCGCTGTATGGGCATACAGTGGGAAACGTCGCAGGAACTCCACGGTCATAGCAGTACTTGAATCACTGTGCCTGGGGAAGCCCCTGACGTCGCTATCCATATATGGATAGTAATGTCAAGGGCTTTCAACTACGGAGTCCCCGGCCAGAGCATCACAAGCAATCTGGCTGGGGACTTCTTTCTTGGGAAAGCCCTTGACATCACTGTCAATATATACTACGTTATTCAAACGAAGGTATACCAGCTCAACGGAGGTCAAAAGGACACTTTTTTTGCCCTCCATCATGCTAATGGAGCCCTATGGACGTGTTTAGTGTGCAAGTCGGGAGTTTCCCCGATGTACACACTAAACAGAGGGGAAAATGTTATGTGATGAAGGCCTTCGACTCAGAATTGTTCTGTTGTCTTGTGACCGATCTAACTTCAGAAATTCTAGTGTGTTCATTCACATGTATGCACAGTGTAAATCAGTGGTTACATTTGACAGATTGTGGGATATCTGCCATGTTCTTGGGATTAATATTTTCCTAAAAACGTACCACTATTGGTTGTGTTTGAAGTTTACGACTTGTTTTAGGAAGTTATGACCATCTGTTTACTGTCATCTTTTTCTAGGCCTATTCTGTATATGATGAAGAGATTGGGTATTGCCAAGGACAGTCCTTCCTTGCTGCTGTTCTTTTGCTACATGTAAGTTTATTGCGATGCCGAATTTCTCAATGTGTTTCAGTAAATCATGGAAGGTACTGATTCTCCTTGCGGAGATCCATCTGGTATGGTCTCTTAAGGGCAATGCTTCCTGGGAATAAGTATGCAAAATAGCTTTCCTCCAGGAGGAAGAAAACCCTAGATCTTCAGTAAATCTTGCTATTAACCAGGTATGACGTGATCTATTAATATACTGCTGTGTGAAGATGTAGGTGTGTCATTATTTTCACTCCTACTGATAGTAAAGACCTGACCTGCCATAACTTTTTGGGGTCATGCGCGTCTGGGATGTTTCATAAAACATATGTCTGGGGAATAGCAATAGTGTTTACATAGAGGAGATCCGGCAGGAACATTAACTTTTTTTTCTTCTTTCACAGATGCCTGAAGAACAAGCTTTTAGTGTCCTGGTCAAAATCATGTTCGATTATGGACTCCGGGAACTTTTCAAACAGAACTTTGAAGATCTGCACTGCAAGTTCTATCAGCTGGAGCGTTTGATGCAGGTTAGCATATAGCTACATATGCGATCTGTAAGTGGAAGAAATTTCAGGCCAAAAGCAGACTACAGCTAAGGGTCTACCTAGAAGTATTGTTCATCAGAAGAAACTGTAAAGGCAGATTTTGCTTAGGGTTTTATGACCATTGCGGTTATAGTTTGATAAAATCACGTGTAAAGATATGCTCATTTCTCACAGCCATGAATTCTCCATAGACAGACTGGTCATTCTACAGAGCTTTGTGACTTCCAATTTGGCAATGTCATAGAATGCTACTTTTCTGGCAAGTTAGTTTGCCAGAGTTCTCCTCTGTTACAGATTCTTGTAGAGTGAAAATGTCTAGGAGCAAAAACAGCTCAGTCAGAAACTGGAAGATCACACCGACTGGAAAACTACTAAGCGCTAAAGAACTGTTTGTCGTCCGCGGCAAAGCTCACTACACAATACGAAACAAAAAGTCCACGCAAGAACCGTTCTTTGGGCGCTTCATTGTTTGGGTTTCTATTTCTAAACATAGGCACACAAGTTTGAGATCCCTTTACACAAAGCCAATTTAAGAAGACCCTTTTTCTTCTATAACGAGGGAGGTCTATTTATATGTATTTACTTCCTGTTGTCTATGTAGCGTCAACATTTACTACAGCGCTGTATAGAGCAACTCATTATTCACATCGGTCCCTATCCTCAATCAGCTAGAAAAAAAGAGTAATCACAGCAATGGAGATTCAGAATAAAATACAATATAATGGGTGCAAGCCTTACAGGAACCTGATCCAAGGTCCCAAAAATGGAAACCACAAAATTTAGAAGACCAGGCTGCACATCCAAAATAAATAGGAATTTATTCACCCACAAATGCGACGTTTCAGTCCCACAGGACTTTTCTCAAGTATGCTTGAGAAAAGTCCTGTGGGACTGAAACGTCGAATTTGTGGGTAAATAAATTAGTATTAATTTTGGATGTGCAGCCTTGTCTTCTGAATTTTGTCCTATCCTCAATCGTCCTTAGTATCTCATTTCCCAATCTCAGACACACACTAGGGCTTTTTTGTTAGGAAGCCAATTTAACCCATCAGTATGTTTTTGAAAAATACAAAAAAGGGAGAAAATGTAGTAATTTATTAAATTAGCCAGATATGAAGTTAGTACTTACACAATTTAATATGGGTAATCATCTTGTCCAGTTCTCATGGATCTCGCTGGTTCACCTTGGTGCTGATTTTCCATTGGATTGGTGGATCTCCACCGCAACCAGAAAAGGTGGTGAATCGGCAAGATCCGTGAGAACCGGACGAGCTGTTTACACTAAATTACTACACTATCAGGTGCGGGCCTTTCTCCCTATTTTGTATTTTTCAATCTAACAAAACAAGTTCCGACCAGACTGGATTGTTAAGACCTGCTGCCAACCCAGGAACTCTATGAATTGAAATAAAAACAATCCCTCCAGCGCGGGTTACCCTACTATCTCCTAGTATGTTTTTGAGGTGGGGGGGGGGACTGGAGGAAACCCATGCAAACGCTGGAGAGCAGTCTCCATGCAGATGTTTTTCTTGGCCATATTTGAATCCAGGACCAGAAACCATGCTAAACACTGAGTCACCCTGCTTTCAATAAATATATATAGTTACATAGTTGACAAAGACACAGGTTCATCAAGTCCAACCTATAATCCCACCTTGTTGATCCAGAGGAAGGCAAAACCCCCCATTTTTGCTTGTGAATTCAAGCGTGTGATTTCCGATCATGAAGAAGAAAACATCGTAGCTCGCTGAGCTACACGGTTTCCGTAACTACCATTCAGTTCTATGGGACTTACAGAAACAGCGCAGCTCTGCGAGCTACGATGTTTTCTTCTACATGGTCGGAAATCACACGCTTCAGCCACAACACAGAGAGGTAGAACGGGGTTTGGGGGGCCCCCGTTCTAGAGATGGGACCCGCATCTATCTGACATGTATGACATATCCTGTGGATATGTCCTAAATGTCCCTAATGGGCAAACTCCTTTAATACTTAGGAATACACCTGCGTGACTCTGTTTGACTTCCTTTATTACCGTGCTCAAGAGAGAGGTCTACTTGCTTCATCCTTAGTTTACCTGAAGCTTATTCTCCAAAGCCATTCACATACATTCTCCGTCAGCTTCTGCCTCCAGTAATATGTCTCTTTCAGACGCAACCGGTACACTGCAGGTCTGGCCGTTTCAATGCCCGCCACTCAGTCTGCTTCTACACCTGGAGACATTCCTGTTTGGCTTGGCTATTTTTGGTAGCAGCAGAAATAGTTGAATTTCTCCCGAAAATTTGAAAACATTTGTTTACCTTCTCATTGAGTCTCTTAAAAGTAGGAATTTGGAGGGTAGGATTAGTAAGAATGATGTTCAAATACTTCACTGCAGGTGGTCTGTACATTAAAGGGTCTTTCTATCAGTACAATTTTTATGCTCTATTATGGACCCCCACCCGGACCTCTTCTCTGAGCCAGAGCTGATCTTTCACTCTGGTAGATCCAAGACGTTGTTGAATTTTTACGGTTGGACATTCATCTGAATGGGCCGCATGTAATAATACATTTCCCCAAAATCAGCCCTCTTCACCGATGAAGGCCCTAAAGGCTCAAACAAATACCTGTAGATAATAAACTATGGTTAGTCATTAAAAATTGCTGACACGTTTAATTGGGTAGCCATGTAAATTCATATTTTCTTATTTTTAAAGAGTATGAAAGCCTTTGATGACATTTTTTTATGTAATGTATGTGTTTTTGCCTAATTTTTTAATATGGTTTGAATTCTAATTTTTGTACCTCCTTGGCGCTGCAGCATCTATGGCGTCAAGGGCACACAGGAGTCGCTGTCAGCCGGGCTGTCACTCCAGCTCACTAACTGATTCAGCTTACATGATGCCGCTTCTATATGAAGTGGATACATAGAAGCTGCAGCGCTAAAACAGTACATTTTTCATAAAACTATAACCAGGGTTTTCCATCTGCAGATATTTTGTGAGTTTTGGGTTCAGTGCAGAGCAAATGGATTTGAAAAGGCAATGTAGTGGTAATTCATACAGAATTATCAGTATATATTTAATTTAAAACAGTATATATTTTATTTAATACAATGTGCTATGTTTACGATGTAGGTATCATTCTTCACGTCACACCAGTACGTTTAGCATGACATAAGCATTATTCCAAAAACATACTGATCGGTTTAACTGGTTGCCGACACAGGACGAGTATGCTCGTCCTGAGCGGCGAGCACTTCGCGCATTAGGACGAGCATACTCGTCCTGTGTGACAGCCGTCCCTGCCGTCTCTGTGTGTGCGATCGAGAGCGGGGCAACGGCTGTAATACACAGCCACGGCCCCGCTCTGACAGCGGAGAGAAGAGAAACATCTCTCCGCTGTTAACCCTTTGAACGCCGCGATGACAGCTGATCGCGGCGTTCAAGGAGAGGGGACTGCACATTGATCGCGTCACAGAAAATAACTGTGACGCGATCAAAGCCCATAACTCATATGGCCAGACAGCCCAGGGTCCAGTGAAGGACCCCAGGGCTGTCTGAACATATTTCCTGTTGTTAGGGCATACTGAGGTATGCCCTAACAACTGCCTGTGTACGATCAGTAACAGGCTAATGTACTGGCATATAGATCTATGCCAGTACATTGCAGTTACAAAATAAAAATCAAAATGATAAATCCCTTTATGGGATTAAAAAAAAAAGTTAAATGAATGTAAAAAAAAAATAATGATAAATAAATAAATAAAAAGTAAATAAAATACACAGAAATACAAATTTTTTATAATAAATCAACTTTTTAAAATATAAGTCCCAAAACATGAAATAATACAGACATATTTGGTATCGCCACGACCGTAACAACCTGTACTACAAATGTATACCATTATTTATTATGATCGGTGTATGGTGTAAAAAAAAAAATATTAAAACTGCTGCACAACTGCTTTTTTTCTGCATTTTAATCTAATTAAAAATTTATAGAAATTAAACGATAATGTATTTGTACCAAAAAATGGTACGTACATAAAGTACAACTCGTCCCGCAAAAAACAAAGTCTCATACAACTACGTCGTACAAAAAATAAAAGCGTTATGAGCGTCGGGATGCAAAGAGGGAAATGTAAAAAAAATTGCTCTGTCCTCAAGGCTAAAATTGGCCGTGTCCTTAAGGGGTTAACTGGAATTTAGATTGTGAGCCCAATGGAGACAGGGACCGATGTGAGAGATGACAATCTCTGTACAGCGCTGTGGTATATGATGGTGCTATATACTAGTCCTCAATTAATTAGAATATCATCAATAAGTTAATTTATTTCCGTTAATCAATTCAAAAAGTGAAACTCCTATATTATATAGATTCATTACACACAGAGTGATCTATTTCCAGCATTTTTTTCTTTTAATGTTGATGATTATGGCTAACCGTTAATGGAAACCCATACTTTAGTGTCTCAGAAAATTAGAATATTGGGTAAAAATTGAAGATTGTAGACTCATGGTGTCATAATCTAAGAAGCTAATCAACACAAAACACCTGCAAAGGTTTCCTAAGCCTTTAACCCCTTCCCGCTCCTGGACGTACTATTACGTCATGGCAGCTGTATCGTTCGCGCTCCATGCCGTAATAGTACGTCTCGGGAGTAACGGCCGTTTCGGCCGTCCTCCCGACACATACAGGAGCTGTGACGCTGCTGTCTTGTTCAGCAGCTGTCACAGCTCCTACAGCGGGGACCGATCGCTGTGTCCCCGCTGATTAACCCCTTAAAAGCCGCGTTCTATAGAGATCGCGGCTTTTTAGGGGTTAAGCTGCCATCGCCGGCCTGCTACGCGATAGCGGCCGGCGATGGTGACTATGGCAACCGGACACCAAACAATGGCGTCCGGCTATGCCATAGACGGAAGCCTAGTGGGTCCTGACAACGTCAGGACCCACTATGCTTGCTGTCAGTGAGTAGCTGACAGTTCTAATACACTGCACTACGCATGTAGTGCAGTGTATTAGAATAGCGATCAGGGCCTCCTGCCCTCAAGTCCCCTAGTGGGACAAAGTAATAAAGTTAAAAAAAAGTTAAAAAAAGATGTGTAAAAATAAGAAAATAAAAGTTTTAAAAGTAATAAAAGTAAAAGTCCCCCTTTTTACCTTGTCAGTCATTTATTATTAATAAAAATATATAAACAAACAAATAAACTATACATAATTGGTATCGCCGCGTCCGTAACGGCCTGAACTACAAAATTATTTTGTTATTTATCCCGCACGGTGAACGCCGTAAAAAAAAATATTAATAAACCGTACCACAATCACAATTGTTTGGTCACTTCACCTCCCAAAAAATGGAATAAAAAGAGATCAAAAAGTCGCATGTACCTAAAAATGGTACTGATGGAAAATACAGTTCGTTACGCAAAAAATAAGTCCTCGCACGGCTTTATTGATTGAAAAATAAAAACGTTATGGCTCTTAGAATAAGGTAACACAAAAAGTGAATGATTGTTTACAAAACGTATTTTATTGTGCAAACGCCATAAGACATAAACAAAAACTATAAACATCTGGTATCGCCATAATCGTATCGCCCCGCAGAATAAAGTGAATATGTCATTTATAGCGCACGGTGAACGCTGTAAAAAAAAAAAATATACAAAAACAATAGTAGAATTGCTGTTTATTAGTCACCACGCCACCTAAAAATGGAATAAAAACTGATCAAAAAGCCGCATGCACCCCATGAAAACTGCAATGGATTCCTCAAGGGGGTCTAGTTTCCAAATTGGGGTCACTTTTGGGGGGTTTCCAATGTTTTGGCACCACAAGACCTCTTCAAACCGGACATGGTGCCTAATAAAAAAGAGGGCTCAAAATCCGCTAGGTGCTCCTTTGCTTCGGAGGCCGGTGCTTCAGTCCATTACCGCCCGAGGGCCACATGTGGGATATTTCTCTAAACTGCAGAATCTGGACAATACGTATTAATTTGTGTTTCTCTGATAAATCCTTTTGTGTTATAAAAAAAATGGTATAAAAAGAGTAAATTTCACCTCTACTTTGCTCTAAATTTCTGTGAAACACCTAAAGGGTTCATAAACTTTCTAAATGCTGTTGTGAATACTTTGAGGGGTCTAGTTTCTAAAATGGGGTGTTTGATAGGGGTTTCTAATATATGGGCCCCTCAAAGCAACTTCAGAAATGAACTGGAACCTAAAAAAAAAAAAAAATGAGGCAATACTTCGCTTCTTACATTATACGGATAATGAGCCGTGCCCACTCCGAGATGACCCCAGTTTTGACCGTTTGTATAAACGGAGACCCCTATTAGACCGTTCCAGTGCCCGGTTTTCCCAAGCATACACCCCCGAGAAGTGTTTTTCTATTGATGAGTCCCTGGTACATTTTAAAGGGAGGGTTCAATTCCGCCAGTACCTGCCAGGTAAGAGGGCAAGGTATGGCGTGAAGATGTATAAGCTGTGCGAGAGTGCATCAGGGTATACCTACAGGTTTAGGATATATGAAGGAAAGGCCACCCCCAAACCAGACTGCATCCTGGACTACAATAGGTACATGGGAGGGATGGACTTGTCAAATCAAGTCCTGAAGCCCTACAGCGCCATGCGGTGTGGTATAAGAAGCTGGCCGGGCACATCATACAGATGGCTTTGTACAATGCGTATGTGCTACGTCGATGTGCAGGCCAGAGGGGAACTTTCCTGGAATTTCAAGATCTAATCTTTAGGGACCAGGAAGGGGGGGCACCCAGTACTTCTGGAAGCGAGGCCACACGCATCGTACCAGGGCAACACTTTCCAGGAGAAGGTCCCCAAACCGGTGGAAAGGGAAAGAGTCAAAAGAGGTGCAGAGTCTGCTATAAGAGGGGGATAAGGAAGAACACAATATACCAATGTGACACGTGTCCCGAAAAACCAGGGCTCTGTATAAAAGATTGTTTTAAAATGTATCATACATCCCTTGATTTTTAATTTACCCTGATGCACTCCGCACAGCTTACCCCCCTCATCTTTCCCTTCTGAGCCCTGCCGTATGCCCAGGCAGCTGATAACAGCCACATGTAGGGTATTGTCGTACCCAGGAGAACCCACATTACAATTTAAGGGGTGTATATCTCCCGTGGCGCATGCTGGGCACACTATATTGGACACTGAAATGGCATATACATATATAAAATTGCAAATCTCACACTGCACCATCTGCTGCGCATTATCTTTTACACAGTACCTGTGGGGTCAAAATGCTCACTACACCTCTAGATGAATGTCTTAAGGGGTGTAGTTTTTAAAATGGGGTCACTTCTCGGGGGTTTCAACTGTACTGGTACCTCAGGGGCTTCTGCACACATGACTTAGCACCAGAAAAGCTCCAGTAGGCCAAATGGTGGTCCTTTCCTTCTGAGCCCTCCCATGGGCCCAAAGGGCAGTTTATCACCACAAATGGGGTATTGCCGCACTAAGGACAAATTTGGCAACAAAATGGGGTATGTTGTTCCTTGTGAAAATAAGAAATTTTGATCAAAAATGACATCTTATTGGAAAAAATATCATTTTTTTCATTTCACAGCCCAATTCAAATAGGTGCTGTGAAAAACCTGTGCGGTCAAAATGATAACAAAAACCATAAATGAATTCCTTGAGGGGTGTAGTTTCCAAAATGGGGTCACTTCTGGTGGGTTTCCATTGCTTTGATACCTCTGGGGCTCTGCAAATGCGACATGGCACCCGAAAACCAATCCAGCAAAATCTGGACTCCAACAAACACATAGCGCTCCTTTCCTTCTGAGCCCTCCCATGGGCCCAAACGGCAGTTTATCACCACAAATGGGGTATTGCCGCACTAAGGACAAATTGGGCAACAAAATGGGGTATGTTGTTCCCTGTGAAAATAAGAAAATTTGATCAAAAATGACATTTTATTGGAAAAAATATCATTTTTTTCATTTCACAGCCCAATTCAAATAGGTGCTGTGAAAAAACTGTGCGGTCAAAATGATAACAAAAACCATAAATGAATTCCTTGAGGGGTGTAATTTCCAAAATGGGGTCACTTCTGGTGGGTTTCCATTGTTTTGATACCTCAACGCCTCTTCAAACCTGGCATGCTGCCTAAAATATATTCTAATAAAAAAGAGGCCTCAAAATGCACTAGGTGCTTCTTTGCTTCTAGGGCTTGTGTTTTAGTCCACGAGCGCAGTAGGGCCACATGTGGGACATTTCTAAAAACTGCAGAATCTGGACAATACATATTTAGTAGTGTTTCTCTGGTAAAACCTTCTCTGTTACTAAAAAAAAATTGAATAAAATTGAAATTCAGCAGAAAAAATGAAATTTGCAAATTTCATTTCCAATTTGCTTTAATTCCTGTGAAATGCCTGAAGGGTTAAAAAACTTTCTATATGCTGTTTTGAATACTTTGAGGGGTCTAGTTTTTAAAATGGGGTGTTTTATGGGGGTTTCTAATACATAGGCCCCTCAAATCCACTTCAGAACTGAACTGGCACCTTCAAAAAAAGGCTTTTGAAATTTTCTTAAGAATATGAGAAATTGCTGTTTATGTTCTAAACCTTGTAACGTCCAAGAAAAATAAAATAATGTTCAAAAAACGATGCCAATCTAAAGTAGACATATGGGAAATGTGAACTAGTAACTATTTTGGGTGGTATAACCGTCTGTTTTTCAAGCAGATGCATTTAAATTCTGAAAAATGCTATTTTTTGTAAATTTTCTCTAAATTTTGCAATTTTTCACAAATAAAGACTGAATATATCGACCAAATTTTACCACGAACATGAAGCCCAAAGTGTCACGAGAAAACAATCTCAGAATCGCTTGGATAGGTTTAAGCATTCCGACGTTATTACCACATAAAGTGAAATATGTCAGATTTGAAAAATGGGCTCTGAGCCTTAAGGCCCAAACTAGGCTGCGTCCTTAAGGGGTTAAATGGTCCAACAGTCTGGTTCAGTAGGCTACACAATCATGGGGAAGACTGCTGACTTGACAGTTGTCCAGAAGACAGTCATTGACACCCTCCACAAGGAGGGTACGCCACACAAGGACATTATTAAAGAAGCTGGCTGTTCACAGAGTGCTGTATCCAAGCATATTAATGGAAAGTTGACAGGAAGGAAGAAGTGTGGTAGAAAAAGGTGCACAAGCAACAGGGATAACCGCAGCCTTAAAGGATTGTCAAGAAAAGGCTATTCAAGAATCTGGGGGAAAGTTACAAGGAGTGGACTGCAGCTGTAGTCAGTGCTTCAAGAGCCCCCACACACAGAGGTATCCAGGACATGGGCTACAACCGTCGCATTCCTTGTGTCAAGCCACTCATGACCAGAGACCACGTTAGAAGCGTCTTACCTGGGCTAAGGAGAAAAAGGACTGGTCTGTTGCTCAGTGGTCCATAGTCCTGTTTTCAGATGAAAGTAAATTTTGCATTTCATTTGGAAATTAAGGTCCGGAGGAAGAGCGGAGAGGCATCAATCCAAGTTGCTCGTGGTGCATGGTGAAGTTTCCACAGTCAGTGATGGTTTGGGGGCCACGTCATCTGCTGGTGTTGGTCCACTGTGTTATATCAAGTCCAGAGTCATCGCAGCATCTAGCAGGAAATTTTACAGCACTTCATGCTTCCCTCTGCTGACAGCTTTATGGAGATGCTGATTTGATTTTCCAGCAGGACTTGGCACCTGCCCACACTGCCAAAACTACCAATACCTGGTTTAATAACCACAGTATCACTGCGCTTGATTGGCCAGCAAACTCGCCTGACCTAAACCTCATAGAGAATCTATAGGGTATTATCAAGAGGAAGATGAGACACCAGACCCAACAATGCAGACAAGCTGAAGGCCAATATCAAAACAACCTGGGCTTCCATAACACCTCAGCAGTGCCACAGGCTGATCGCCTCCATGCCACGCCGCATTGATCACACCTCAGCAGTGCCACAGGCTGATCGCCTCCATGCCACGCCGCATTGATAACACCTCAGCAGTGCCACAGGCTGATCACCTCCATGCCACGCCGCATTGATAACCCCTCAGCAGTGCCACAGGCTGATCACCTCCATGCCACGCCGCATTGATAACCCCTCAGCAGTGCCACAGGCTGATCACCTCCATGCCACGCCGCATTGATGCAGTAATTCATGCAAAAGGAGCCCCAACCAGGTATTGAGGGGGAGATACTGTGCATAATTTTCAGTAGGACAACATCTCGGTATTAAAAATCATTTTTGAAATTGGGCTTCTATAATATTCTAATTTTCTGAGACACCAAATTTTGGGTTTTCATTAACTGTTGCCATAATCATCAACATTAAAAGAAAAAAATGCTGGAAATAGATCACTCTGTGTGTAATAAATCCATATAATATGAGTTTCAGTTTTTGAATTGAATTACTGAAATTAACTTTTTGATGATATTCTAATTCATTGAGAAGGACTAGTAAATGAATGCAATAAATACTGTAATAAACATTTTCAATAATATATATTTTTCTCTGTTTGGCAGGAATATATTGCAGACCTGTACTCTCACTTTCTGGAGATAAGTCTTGAAGCTCACATGTACGCTTCCCAATGGTTTCTGACACTGTTTACTGCCAAGTTCCCTCTATACATGGTCTTCCACATCATTGACTTGCTCTTGTGTGAGGTTGGTATATTGTACAATAGTTTTTGAAAACTTTCGCACATGATTTCACTGAATAAAACTTAATGTCCCTTTAGGATAAATTCATAACAAAAACTTTGTCTAGATTTAAAAAGAAATTGTTATAAACGCCCTATTATGCAATTCTGAGTGAATAGATGGGGTCCCCATCCAGGACCCCCATCCCTTAGGCCCCATGCACACGAACGTAAATACGCCCGTAATCACGGGCTGTAATTACGGCCCTTAATTACGGGCCCATAGACTTCTATTGGCCACGGGTACCTCCCCGTATGCTTACGGGAAGGTGTCCGGGCCGTTGAAAAATATAGAACATGTCCTATTTTAGGCCGTAATTACGGTACGGGCAGGCCCATAGAAGTCTATGGGGCTACCGTAATTACGGGTGACTACGTGTGTGCACCCGTAATTACGGGAGCGTTGCTAGGCGACGTCAGTGGATAGTCACTGTCCAGGGTGCTGAAAGAGTTAACTGATCGGCAGTAACTCTTTCAGCACAAGGGACAGTGACTACCGATCACAATATAGATCAACGTGTAAAGTAAATAGAAGTTCATACTTACCCAGAACTCCCTGCTTCTTCCTCCAGTCCGGCCTCCCGGGATGACGTTTCAGCCCATGTGACCGCTGCAGCCAATCACAGGCCAATCACAGGCTGCAGCGGTCACATGGACTGCCGCGTCATCCAGGGAGGTCGGACTGGATGTCGAAAGAGGCACGCGTCACCAAGACAACGGCCGGGTAAGTATGAATTTCTTTTACTTTTACCTCGGAAAGGGCTGCCCCTTCTCTTTATCCTGCACTGAGAGAGAGAAGAGGCTGCCGATTAGCGCAGTGCAATTTTGCAGCGAAAACGTGCCTGTAAATACGGGTGGAATACTGGTGACACCGGACCCGTATTTACGAGCACGTGTCCGTAAATACTGGTACATTACGGGTCGAATACGTGTGACCAAGGACCCGTATTTACGCCAGTATTTACAGGAGGACAAAAATAAGTTTGTGTGCATGAGGCCTTAGCCTTCGTGGAGAGCAGCTACTATGAGCATCTCTCGCTCTGGAGGACTCAACACATCCATGAGTTACATGGAAATCCCATAGATTTTAATAGGGAATTGTAAGGGAACGTAACTGCTGCTGGGGTCCCCCACCAAATCATTGCTAAGGGCCCAGCAGCGGATCACTATGTGATCATGTTGTCGGGGGAACCCTGCTAACAAATAAAAATTGTTCAAAGTGGACATCTTAAAAAAAATAAAAATTGAACTATTGATGGCATATTTTATTGTCACCAATAGAGAACCTTCTAATGGAATAAATGCAGTGATGTTGTAGGAATTGTCAAGGTTACGACTCACAGAAAGACTGAACAAACCTCTACCGCTATAGTCCTGATTTTTGGCCCTGCACTGCCCTCTGCTGGCACCATAATAAATATCCATTCAATTCCTGTGTTCAACCATAATACAGTAAATTTCCAGTGGTATACACTAAGGCGCATTGCGATTAAAGTCCCAGTTTTTAGATTAAAATACGAAACCTCTGTAGATTTTGAACTTTTTCTTGGAGAAGACTATGGAGAATCGGTGTTCCTAGTTGTACTGAAGCATAAAGACGCGAAGTGATTCTTTTTCATGTCCCGGTTTTTATAATTATTTTAACATACAACAATTTTATATGGTATATTATATTATTTTCTGACTTTTGTAAGGAGAAGATGTAGACCATTGTTAATATCACTACTTTATAATTCTATATACTGTATAGAATATTGTTCTGTCATTTGGCTCAATATCTTACTTTTGAGTATATTTAAAGTGTAGATTGCAGATTTATTAGGGAATCGCATTATAAGGCTGAATCTCTTCTTAATAGGCCCCATGCACATGACCGTAAAAAACCTCAGTTTTTGCGGACCGCAATTACGGTCCGTAAAAACTGACCCATTCACTTCCATTGAATACGGACACCTTTCCGTATCGCTACGGATGAGTGTCCGTTCCGCAGAACTGTGCCGGGAATTATGGAGCATGTCCATTCTTGGTCCGCAATTGCGGCACGGACTCCTCCATAGAAGTCTACGGGGAAAACCAAAATTGCGGATGGCTGCGGAGGTGCGTCCCCAAATACGGATAGCCATCCGCAAATACAGAAGTGTTGCTAAGCGACACAGGGGATTTCCCATCAACCAGACCTCTTTTTTTTGCGGATCCGTATATACGGATGCACTACGGACCGTATTTGCGGATACCATTCAGCAGAAATGGGTACTTTGCTGATGACTATAAAGCAATACGGAACCGTATTTGCGGATACGATCGTGTGCATGAGGTAAAGCTTACATACTATTTTGTTTCTATCCGATGTTCGATAGACAAACTGTATTGAACATTGCTGATGCTTGTTGCCAGAGAAATGTAACTATTGCTGGTATATTCTACTATTGCCTAATATATAAAGTTGTGTACATTCAAGCAGAGGTATACACGGAACACCAAGGTTTACCATCACAAGGGAACATACCCTACGTGTGGTATTACCCAAAATCGTGTGGCCATTGGCCACCGCATGCGGGTATGGTTTTGTACATATGTGGCCGCACAAAGTGTAAATGTACTCTGATTAATTTGTGCAAGCATCGAGCATTCTAAGTGGCACATGTTCCCATCTGAACCCCTACCCGCCTCAGCCAGTTTTAATTTGTTTAATTGCAGCGATACCAAAGTTTTATAGTTTTAATTTTATGTTTTACCACCGTTACAAAATAAAACACTTGAAATAAAAAGGTTTGTTTTGCCATATTCTAGGACCCTTAAAGGCTATGGCCACATTTGTAAGCATTTTTTATTATTAAATTAATTTATTTTGTGTTCTTTAAGCAACTTTCAAATGAACTTTCGTTCAAAAATTGGACAGCTCAGCCGACAGTGGGTCCTACCTGTCTCACACAGGCTTCACCTAATATCCATCACTTCTATGTAATGAACTTAGATGTAATTGATATTTAATATTTTTTTTTTAATCCCACTTGCGGACTTTAAAATTTGATCACTTGTATGATACACTGCATTACTTCTGTCAGGGCTTAATAGGAGTGTTAAAATGACAGACATGGGGACCTTCAATAGGCCCCCGGCTGCCATGACAACCATTGCTCCGCCCTCTGTCTAACTGCTTAGGACGGCACAATCAATCAAGCCCAAATCTAAACCATCATTTTAACGTTTTCAGTTGCAAGAAAAAGTAAGTAAGCCCTTTGGATTTACCTGAATTTTCGCATTGATTACTAATAAAATGTGGTCCGATTGTTATCGAAGTCCCAATTTGGCACATTTTTAGACGCAATCTGCCCTATTGTTTAGAGTGAATTGTTCCTTAAGGCAAACAACTTTCAGACGACCTCGTTATAGAGACGCAAGAAGCTGGAAAAGGCTACAAAAGCATTGCTAAGGAACTTGATGTTCAGTACATCAATCCACAGTTGGACAAATTGTCTACAAATGGAGAAAATTCAGGTCGCACCAAGCACACAACAGGCAATCTTGAAAGAGGTGAGAAGGAACCCAAGGGTAACCGCAAAAGACCTACTGATGACTGTACGTACTGCAAAAACCTCTGTTCATGTGTCCACTATTAGAAAAACACTGAAGAACCATTGTGCTAATAGAAGGACTCCATAGAGGATGGCGCTGCTGTCCATAAAAATATTCCACGTCTCCGGTTTGCCTGAGAGCACCTCGATGTTCTACGCTGCTTCTGAGAACATGTTCTATGGCCAGATGAGATAAAAGTGGAACTTTTTAGCACTAATGCACAACGCTATGTTTGGAGGAAAAAGAACATTGCACACCAATATAAAAAAAACATCATCCCAACTGTGAAGCATGGGGGAGGGAGCATCAAAGTTTGGGGCTGCCTCAGGGCCTGGATGCCTTGCGATCATTGAGGAAATAATGAATTCAAATTTGTATGTAAACAATTTTACAGGAGAATGTAAGGGCATCAGTCCATGTCCTCAAGCTCAAGGGATGTTGGGTGACGCAACAAGACAATGACCCAACACACACAGGTGAATCAACTAAAGAATAGTTGAGAAAGAGGAAGGTTTGTGACTTGGCCATTCAAAAACAGAGTCCTGACCTTAACCCTATCGAGATGCTGTGGCATGACCAGAAGAGAGCTGTGAACACAAGGCATACCAGAAATATAGATGAACTGAAAAACATTTGTAGGCGTGAATGGTCCAAAATGCCTCCTCAACGTTGTGCAGATCTTGTTTGCAACCACAGAACGTGTTTGGTGGAGGGAATTGCTACTAAAGGAGGATCTACAGGTTATTAAATTCAAGGGTTCACGTCAATGTATGGAGGAAGACATAGACAAAGAGCGCAGATGTATTTGTGTTCTATGTACTATTTGTCACCAACTGTTTATCATTGTCAATATCTACATACCCCCTCCTTTTTCCAGGAATGTTCTGAAGAGAGTGTTGGAGTTTTGGTCTAAAATTCCAGAGATACCGAGTATTATCACCGGGGATTCTAGCAATGTCTTGGATTCTACTCTAGCTAGATGCAGGGTAGACCACCAGTCGCTAGGACCGACGATGACACCTTTTGGGGTATTGCTTAGAGCGGTGGCCTTGGCAGATAACTGGAGAACCCGATTTCCATACAATATTCCTGTTGCTCCTCCACATATGGCTCCTTGTCTAGAATTGACCTGGCACCGGGTAACTCTCTACTCTTACCGCTAGTACATGATGTGGAATATCTGCCGAGGTACCTCTCTGACCACTCACCTCTGAATGTAGGGACATCTCTCACGGACAGGAAGGGCAGGGGATCCACTTTGTGGAAACTTAATCCCTTCTGGCTGTCACACGGGGTGATCAGTGCGGTTACACGAAAATGCCCATTGGAATATTTTGAGCTCAATCGGGACGGCTTCTACTCATATGGTTTGTATTTTAGAGGAAGTCTCATTAAATCTATTAACATAGTTAAAACTAAATCTAGGGAGCTAGCAGTATGTTTTGAATCCAATTTTTAGCAAATCCAATTAGCTTAACACTGATTCTTTGAAGAAGGGGAAATGTGGGAAACCTGCTGTCAATGATATCAAAGGCTCAACAAGGCCAATCTTGTATTCGCTCACCTAAACACTCTGAGACTGTGGTATATGATACTTTGAGTATTCTAGATGTGTTAGAACAATTTTACTCCTCTTTGTACACATCCAGGGCATCTGTATCTAGTGAAGAGATTCAGACATTTCGAGTGAAGAATAATCTGCCAAGGCTATCGAATGAGGATAGAAACCTGTTGGAATCACCCTTGTCCCTGGTAGAACTGGAAGACGCAGTGAAAGATATGGCTAATGAAAAAGCCCCAGGGGTAGATGGCTTGCCCACTGAACTCTATAAGCAGTATGGGGACATACTGTTACCTAAGCTACTAGAGGTCTTTGAGCAGTCTTTGGCACAGGCGACGCTGCTGCACTATATGAGAGAAGCGGTCATAGTGGTATTACCTAAAGAGGGAAAAGAGCTCCCAACTCCCCGAGTCGTACCGCCCAATATCTTGTCTATGGATGTTAAAGTTCTGGCTAAGGCACTAGCTAATGGATTGAACAAAGCCATAATGACGGTTTATACATTCAGATCAGATATGATTTATGCCCGAAAAATCAACCTCTATTCATATCCTTTGATTATTCCTCAGTCTCCAGTTGCCATCTGACAATATGGGACATAGGGCTATATTCTCACTGGATGCGCATAAAGCATTTGACAGCATTGAATGAAACTACCTGTGGCAAGTGTTGAGGTGTATGGGTTTTGGACTGGAGTTTATTTAATGGATTAAGATGCTGTATTCAAGGCCCCAAGCCTGTATTAGAGCCAATAGTGGGATGTCCAAAAGCTTCTCACTATCCCAAGGAACACTACAGGGATGCCCTTTGTCACCACTGCTGTTTGCCATAGCCATTGAGCCTTTGCCGGCGGCCATTAGGTTGTCTACAGATATTCAGGGAATCAAATATAGGGAGCTGGACAATAAGATTGCTTTGTACGCTGATGAAGTCCTGCTCTTTTTAGGGGACACGGTTTCATCCCAGTCTGCCGTTATGTCATTAATTGACGAATTTAGCACCATGTCAGGGCTGACTATTAACTGGCACAAATTTTCCCTTTTACCAGTTGATCCGATAGAACACCTATGGAATACAGAGGGGTATCAGTCTCGTGTGTCCAACAATAAAGATATTTGGGTATTGAAGTAACAGCTGCTGTGGGAGATTTTGAGGATCTGAAAACCTTGCTTCAGAAATTTAGGGTCAAAGTAACGGCCTGGTGTAAATTGCATCTTTCAGTGATCGGGCGAGTCAATCTGATAAAGATGGTACAAATTCCACACCTCCAATATGTGTTGCATATTTCCCCAGTATGGCTTCCCCTTAGCAGATTTCATAGGATTAACACATATTTTAGGGATTTCATTTGGAGAAAAGGGCACCCGAGGCTGGAAATCCTACAAAGGACCAAGGCCGAAGGGGGACTTGCCCTTCCAAATCCCGGGTTATATTATTTAGCAGCACAATGTCAACATTTGAAGGGGTGGGGGATGAGACGGTTGAAGGGGTATCGGCGGCTATCCTGACAACAATGTCTGGTAGGGGTACACTGATGTCGGTCTTAGAAAGGGAGGGATTTGGCTCGAGACAGTCGAGTTTCTCGACAGTACAGCTGATTCAGAAGGTCTGGGACAAGCTTAAATAATTAAGAAATATTACGGACTGTATGGAGTTCACGTCCCTGTCACAGCTATACATACTACATAGACTGTACAAGACGCCACAGTTACTATATTGCATAGGAGTAGGTGCAGATGTGAGGTGTCCAATTTGCGAACCGGAAACTGCAGTTGTTATACATATGTTATGGAGTTGCGTGCAGTTGCACGAATACTGGTGGGAAGTTCTTGAAATTATAGCTGAGGCATACTCAATATGTGTATCCAGGGACCCGAAGATCTGTATTTGGATATCTTGAAGAACTTCCATTAGATTCACAGGGCGAAGCGGCGGTGGGACGTCTCCTTTATGTAGCGAGGAAACTATTAGCATTCCATTGGATACAACCTGTATCGCCTTCTAAAGCTGAGTTTCTTGGCAAAGTAAATGTTATGTTAATGACAAAAGGGCCGTATTTTGTAAACGCAAGGTACCTAAAAAAAAGTGAAAAGCTGGGGCAGCCGTGGCTTGACACACCTGGGTTAGTAAATACTTCTCTGCTGAGGGACAGAATGTGACTCCCCTACGGCACTGAGCCTCCGGAACTCAGGGAATAGATAAGGAAATGTTGTCATTTACTGGGTGTTGAGTTCTATCCCAATATGTATTATATTGAAATGTGTATCCATGATATGTGCTGATCCTTGATTCTGTTTAAGTGGCCTTCGACTTCCTACCCTGCGCGGTAGCCACCTATAATACTGTATTAATGTTTGATGTGCAATGTACAAATATGCCCGGAAAGGGGGTGGGATTTTGGGGCTAATTGACATGTGTCTATGATTTGATTTGAAAATTTAATAAGAATATGATTTTTTTAAAAAAGGGTTCACTTACTTTTTATCCCTGCGCTGTGGATGTTTACGCAATAAGCTCAAAAAAAGACATGAACAGCACAACTGTTTGTGTGTCATCAGTTTAGTTACATTGTATTTGACTATAATTGATAACAGATCACATTTTATTAGTAATAAATGAAGAAATCCAAATAATGCCAAGGGGTTCACTTACTTTTCATTGTAATTGTATACTGGCTAGTTAACGTCTAATTAGAAACTAGTGATTTGTAAAGATAATGGACTAGTGTTTGGCTACATTCACACGAACGTGGCCGTTTCGAGCTGCACCTCTTCAGGATGCGTTATCATACATCCCCCATAGACTAGTCGAGGGATGCGTGAAGCGCAAAAAAATAGGATGTCCTATTTTTTCACGGACCCTTCACACGCTCCCTTGAAACAACGGTCGCGTGAACGGCCCTATTGAAATACATGTGTCCGTTGGTTTAACGGCCGTCACACAGATGTGATACACGCACGTCTGATTGAGCCCTTAAACAGACCTTTTTGACACTTATGGCCTATCCACATTGAATGCCTGTTCTCCTGATAGTTAGGGGAGGGGGGGGGGTCCTATAAGTGCCATAAATGTAATGCCCTTAAAGATAAGTACTGTGCTATACATTCTTTATTTAATTCAGATTTTTTTTTTTGTCCACAGGGAATAAGTGTCATTTTTAACGTTGCACTGGGATTATTAAAGGTATGTGACATTTTTTTGTGCTTTCGTAGTTCTAGTATGGTAAAGCATAGAAGTATACAGCAGTATCCTGACTGGCTAGATTTACACTGTCTATTTAGTTTTTCCCACTGATACAGAACCTCTGCGCTCTAATTTCTCCTAGACCTCTAAGGACGACCTGCTACTTACAGATTTTGAGGGTGCCCTAAAATTCTTCCGTGTTCAACTTCCAAAGAGATATCGTTCTGAGGACAATGCTAAAAAGTTGATGGAACTGGCCTGCAACCTAAAGGTAAATCTCGTGGCTGACTCTGATTGATGGATCATTCATTGAAGTCCCGCGCCCAGGTTCATACACTTTTGATGATACATTTCACATGGTAGAATATTTTACAATGTATGTTATTTGATGTGACATCCTGCTGACTTAGCGGAAAAAAAGCTTCAAATTGTAATTGCCACACACAAAAAACCGCCAGTTATTCAGATTAGCGCAATTCTACTGCACTCCGCTAATGTAATAAACCTCTCACGTGTCTCCTTTCCTGCACATTACTGATCACAAAGATATTTTCTACTTTTACTATGATGTCCTACGCACCTCTAGGGGATTTTTCAGCTTTCATGACTACATGAATATGTTAATCTGAGAGAGTTCTTGTAGTGCATGATCAGACAATAAAGCCATCTGTTATACCTGATAATGCAATTTCCAGGATAGTTCCACTGTTCCGGATCATTGCATATTCTCATTATGGCATCAGGGGAGTTCATTGTAAGAATCAGAAAATGGTGTAAATACAGCTAGTCCTCCTTTATGTGTGATAACGTATGTCATGTTAACAAGTAGCTGGGGTATATATGTAACCAATTGCCTTCAAAGGCATTAAGAGGTCGTTCTTATTACAGCGAACATAAACATGTGCTGCAGATATGCATGTGCTACTATTATGGATGTATAACTCATTATAATATTGGAATTGCTATATCATTTTAACTGTTTATATTAAAAGAAAACACTAGGAAAAAAATGCAAAGTATCATAATTGGTATGGCTCTAGACGCTAAGACTCCCACTGATTAAGAAAGTTAAGGGTCAGCGGCGCTCGTAGTACAGCGATCCTTTTCATTGTTTTTTTTTCAGATACTGCACCATTATTATTGCGTCCTAATTGCATTACTTTACATTTATCAACTTTCAATGTCATCTGCCATGTTTTTGCCCATGCTGCCAGCTTATCTTGGTCTTTCTGTAATATTTAAAAGTTTGAGTTTTGAGTATCCTACAATGTTTTGTATCGTCGGCAAAAACGGACACGTTGTTATCCATCCCATTCACAAGGTCATTAACCCTTTCATGACCAAGGGTCATTGATGCCCCTGTGTCCAGGTCAAATTTTCCATTTTTTGATATGCACTTGTTAAAACGATAATATCTTTGGAAGCGCTTTGAATATCACAACTATTTTTAATTTTTTTATTTTTTTTTACGAGACTTATGAGGCTTTCATTTTCTGGATTGGTTTAATTAATACAGTATTTTAAATTTTTACTATGAGCAGACGAATCACTAAAAATAAAAGAAAAACCACTATATATATATATATATATATATATATATATATATATATATAATATACTGTAGAGCTCTGTAACCATTAGTCGTTCTCTCTCTCCGTCACACTGGGATCACTGTGAGGGGAGAGTGAAGCAGGCTATATACACACGACCGTGAAAAAAAATGGCAGTCAACAATGAATCAACTGCTTTTCATGGCTGTTTTGCATCAATGTTTCTCAAAATTTGAATCCATTTCCCGGCCGTCTGACCGTTTTTTAACTGGCATTTGCCACAGTACTCATGTAGATAGTAACACACCCCCTGTATATAGCACCCACCTGTAGATAGCACCACACCCCCTGTAAATAGCGCCACACCCTGTAGATGGCAACATCCCCACTGTATTTAGCAATATCCCCGCTGCAGATAGCGCCACCCCCTCCCCCCGTAAATGGCACCCCCTTCCTGTAAATCTTGCCGAAGTTTCCGCCCCTACAGGAAGCCCCTGATGTCTGTCCATATATGGACAATGACGTCAGGGGTTAGCGCAAAAAGCGGAAACCCATGCCAGAGCAGCGATTCCAATCCAGGAGTTGCCCCTGACGTCACTGTCCATATATGGATAGTGCCACCAGGGGCTTCTCCAGTAGCGGAATCTCCAGCCAGAGTGTCGGCCGGGGATTCCGATCCTAGAGAGAGCCACTAACATCACTGTCCAAATGGACAGTGACGTCAGGGGCTCTCTCTAGCAAAGGAATCCCTAGCCAGTGCGATCTGACACCGGGGATTCCGCTCCTAGAGTCAGTTCAGGTAGCACTATCTACAGTGGGGGGGGGGTTGCTATCTACAGGGAGGTGGCACGATCTACAGCGTGGATGGAGAGACGGCGGGGGCTCCCTCTAGGAGTGGAATCCTCGGCCAGAGCGCTGGCCGGAGATTCCGATGCTGGAGGGAGCTTAGGTGGCGCTATCTACAGAGGGATTTGCGCTGCATACAGGGGGTTGTGGGTGGTTCTATCTACAATGGGGGGTGTATTCCGGGGCTCTCAAAGCCCCGGCCTACATGAGAGTGCAGTGCTTCTCACACTGAAGCCGCAC
The DNA here is from genome assembly GCF_050947455.1 of Rhinoderma darwinii. NCBI lineage: Eukaryota > Metazoa > Chordata > Amphibia > Anura > Rhinodermatidae > Rhinoderma > Rhinoderma darwinii. The sequence goes on along the minus strand of NC_134694.1, from coordinate 26,238,864 downwards.
TGGACTCATTAAACCCGTTCCAGGCTGTCAACGTTTGTACACGTGCTAACTGCACGGGGCATCGGCAGTTAGAACATATATAGCCGTATGGCAGTCATGAAGGGGTTAAAGTGCAACGAAACTTTCAGAAAACTTCTGACATGCCATAGTGACATGTCAGAAGATTTGATAGGTGGAGGTCCGAGCACTGAGATCCCCAACGATCGCTAAAACAAAGCGGCAGAAACGCTCGGGTGAGCGCTGAGTCGCTTGGTTTCTGATCGCTTTTCTCGGAAAGCCAATGTAACAGTATACGGACTCAATAGAAAGTCCCGTACACTGTTACATCGGCTTTCCGAGTAAAGCTGATCAGAAACGAAGAGGCTCAGCGCTCACCCGAGTGCTACTGCCGCTTCATTTTAGCGATCGATGGGGGTCTCAGTGCTCGGACCCCCACCGATCAAAACTTCTGACGTTTTCTGAAAGTTTCGTTACCCTTTAAAAGCTTTTGGGTATAAGCCTCCTTTTCTAGGTGTTTTAGTTTTTATGTGTGTGGACCACTGTGAACAATTTTATAAAAAATTGTCAATCCTGCAAAAACAACTAATACCTCTTTTATTCTCAACCCTGCTCTTGAAAAAAGCACATTTCATTAGAACCGTTTCAGTCATGGGGACCATGGTCTTATTTTGTTTGGACTAAATTTACAATGCGCTAATACATGAGCCTCTTTTTATTATTTTGAGTATGAGGGTATGAAAGAGCGAGAACGCCCGGCGCACATAGGGCATCATCACAAAATAAAAGCAAATAGGGGCTTGGGGGTAAGAAATATGTGCTTGTCAGACTAGGAGACTGCAGCTAGGAATCCATCCGGGAGCCACACGGGCACTGTGTTAAATTAGGTGTGAGAGGAGGTAGAATAAAAATATATATATATATTTTGGAATACTTCCCCAGCGCTGTCTCTTTGCAAAGAGAGTATATGCAAATGATTGTGGCATTGTATGATATCTCGTCGGCTACGCTTTGCTCTGTATCCCCGGCCTTATATTCATTGTCTATATTTAATGGTTTGTATGTGTAAAGTCTTTCTTATCTACGTTAACTGTGCAGTTGAATTCAATCTCTTGTACTTCGTAAGCTGGCTGTAGTTTTTGAAAATTTATATTTGTTTCTTTAACTGTATATTTATTTAAATTTATTTTGTTACATTAATACAAAAAGAGAGAACAAATATGTCGCCAAAAGGATGACTATCAAATCCGCAATGAAAACATATCGATCAAATACTGAAAATATTTTTTAATTACCAACTCTTTATATCAAAAGCGGAACACCGAAAACTTCTATAAATCTTCTCCCATGGAGCAAAGTAACTAAAACAATGCCCCTGTTCATATACCCCATTACAGTGTATAGATGTCATAGAGAGAGCTCACTCGCTCAGGACCTCCCTTTATGAGCCAGAGCGGAGAGCAGTGGCTTTCGCAGATACGGGAAGTCCATGTATTAGGCCCCCCCTACTCAGTACACTTTAAACGTTCTGTCGGAGGTATAGGTCATGAGGACTCCCGACCTATACCTTAGACGGAAATCTGCAATGTGTCCCACTGTATAAGCAAACAGTGAGACATATCGCTGCCACAGCCGGGGTCCGGCCCTGGGGAAACTCCTGATGCAACTGTCCATATATGGGCAGGGCCGCAGGAGCCTTTCTGGAGTTTCCAACAGAGCATTCACAGAGGTGAAGCCTCCAACTCCTGGGACACACCGCTGCTGCTCCCAGCCAGCTGCAGTTTATTCCTCAGGTCAAGCCTATACCGTTTTCACACGAAAGCCTCGTGAGATGTGATAACTCCAGTACCTGACCCCCCCCCCCCCCAAGACTGTTGTGTGAGTTAAGGTATGTTCACACGCCCCCTATTTACGGACGTAATTCCGGCGTTTTTCGCCAGGAATTACGGCCGAAAAAACGGCTCCAAAGCGTCGGCAAACATCTGCCCATTGAATTCAATGGGTCTTACGATGTTCTGTGCAGATAGGCTTTTTTTTTACGCACCGCTGTCAAAAGACGGCGCGTAAAAAGACGGCTGCCTCAAAGAAGTGCATGTCACTTCTTGGGACGTAATTGGAGCCGTTTTTCATTGACTCCATTGAAAAACAGCACCAATTACGTCCGTAATGGACGCCGCGAAAAACGCGTGCACTTGTCAAAACGTCTGAAATTCAGGAGCTGTTTTCGTCTGAAAACGGCTCCGTAATTTCAGACGTATTTTACGTTTGCGTGTGAACATACCCTTAAAGATACAGGCAAGGAGTGAGTTTGGCTGGGGAAGCTTCAGTGATATATGGACAGTTACGTCACTGGAGCTTCCGGACGTACACATTTAATGAAGGTCTGTTAGAGCCATACAGCAATCCATCACCTATAGGCTTTCATTGTAAAATAAAAGTTTACCTTTGGTGTATATGTTTTTTTTACTACGTGGGATAGAATAGCATAGTTTTTTACTACGTTTTATTTTGCGGTATACCGCCAGACAGAGGCCATAAGACGCTAAACGTAGGGGAAAAATGTGATGTGCAGGGGTCTTAGATGGATGGCTATTTCTATGGATGGCTGCCATGTAATACTATATTTCCCCTGCAGAGGTCACATTCGGTTTGCCAGTGGTCTCGGGAACTGGACCATCTCAGCTCTCATATTCACTTATCGCATATCTCCAGCTCTGAGAACTTCCAGAAACATTTCCATACCTATGTATGAAAGATATTAGCAGCTCTTTTATTAGGTCTTTACTTTGGAGCTTCTTGAAAAGTATTCGTTTTTGCTATCGGTACACAACTCACAATATTGCTGACTAATTGGGCCACAAATCCGATTTTCAGTAAGTAAAAGGTGAACCGACATGCAGAGTCGATAACAATCATAGTGAATCGTGTGAAATGTTCCCACTTTTGCATTACTGATGCCGTCTTCGGATACCCTCTCATGGCTGATCTGTGCTGCCAGGCGTCCAGCATTTAACTCTTTGCCCCATGATCAGTATCTGTAATTGTTGGCTCAGCTCTGTGCTCCATGCCCGCTGTTAGTGAGTCCTGCTATTCTGGAAAGTGGTTAATAATGCAGGAGGTTTTGTTTCCATCCAAGGATATCCTGTCTGTAGTCTCAGTATGCCTGAGGAAAGCTGCAGTCAGTGGCTGCTCCTCTTTGCTGATTCACGTTTGTAAGTATCCTGCAGATTACTGTATTCTGTCTCTTATCTGTGTTATTATGGAACCTTTTCTCACTTATCAGACTTTTTCACATGCTTCTGGTCTGTAACCATTTATAGCACAACATAAAGTCCAATAGATTAAAGCAGTATTCCAGGACGTCTGTCACCACACACTAGGCCAGTCCTCCTAGGCCTGCATGGAAATATCTTGCCTCCATTTATCTATTTAAGGACCATGGCGGACAGATGACTTGCTGGCACAAACGTATCTGAATAACTTCATTAACTTTTTTATTTTTTAATTTGATCTTTTTAACTTCTAGTTATGCACCTGCTAATTGTTTAGCGCTGTAATCTGTAAACGATACAACGTGAATTGTTCTGTATTTCTAGATAACCATGCCGGGGCTTGTCTCATCAAGGCAGCCCCTATTTTATATTCCTTATTACAGCATATGGACATCATAGAGAGGCGCCTCATTAACCAGAGTGAAGAGCAGCCCTCACTCTAAGGCTTCATTCACATCTGCGTCGGGGCTCCGTTTATGGGTTTCGTCTGAGCTTTCCGTCAAGGGAACCCATGAACGGAAGCTTGACTGAAAAACAAGCCATAGGTTTCCGTTTGCATCACCATTGATTTCAATGGTGACGGATCCGGTGGAAATGGTTTCCTTTTGTCACCGTTGTTTAAGGGTTCCGTCGTTTTGACGGAAACTATACTGTAGTTGACTGCGTTATTCATTCTGTCAAAACGACGGAACCCTTACACAACAGTGATACGTCATATCTATGCATATACAGGGTGATTCAGAAAGGATGGTGCAAAATTATAGCCACAGTATTTATAACCGAGAGAATATAACAAAAATGTATTAACATGAAAAGACACTATTTGTCCAAGTTTTATCTATACACTACAAACGTTCAATGTCATTTCCATTGGCGACAGCAAATGTCTAGGTGGTAGTCCATTTCTGTCCAGACGCATGCCAGCATATGCTCGGATATGGACTCCACTGTTTTAGTGATGTGTTGTCTCGGGTCGTTCAGATCCTGTGGCTGGGGGGACAGATACACTGAGTCCTTGTTGTAGCCAAACAGAAAGAAGTCGCAGGGTTTTAGATTTGGCGATAGTGAAGGCCAGCGCAACATTGGTGAATTGTTGTTTCCGGCGCGGCTGATTTTACCTTCCTGTAGAGTTTCATTCAGTTATCAGCGAACATTTAAACGGAAATGTGGAGGTGCACCATCCTGCTGATAGACTACATTTGGCAGATCTTCCTCTATCTGTGGCATAACATGTCCAGGTAGGAGTGGCCGGTGATAGTATCCTCTCCTCAGCAAAAAAGAAGGGACCGTAGACCTTGCACCTGATCATTGCACAGAACACATTTACTTTGGGTGAGTCCCTCATGTGCTCGATAAGGGCACATGGTTTTTCTGAACCCCTAATTATAACGTTGTGGCGATTGGCATTCCCACTGAGGTGAAAGTTAGCCTCACAGCTGAACACCAGCCTGTCAGCGAATTCGTCCTCTTCCAATCGGCCCTGCAAGTCAATGCAAAAGTCACGGCGTTTCGGTTTGTCGTCTGGTTTCAGTTCCTGAAGAAGATGTAATCTGTATGGCTTACAACACAGACTTTTCCTAAGATTCGCCATACTGTGATTTGTGGCACCTGTAGTTCCATACTAGTCAGCCTGGTCAACTTTCTAGGACTACACTCGTACACGGCTCGAGTCTTGTTCGCTTTCTCTTCTGAAGTCTTTGGGCGGCCCGGACTTTTTCCATGACATAAACACCCAGTGATTTTGAATTGCTTCACCCAATGCGAAATGCAGTTTCTACGCAGAGCACATTTACCAAATTTATTCTGAAAGTTTTGCCGTACTGTCACAACAGACCCCGTTCTTGCAAAATCCAAAACCAAAAGCTCTTTCTTGCTTCGATGTCGTGATCTTATGTCTGTCCCACTATGGAAGCGCATTTCAAATTTGGCTTTTGAAAATGAAAGCTGTGCTGTGATTGGTTGCTATGGGCAACTAAGACAGTTTTTTTTTTGGCTTTCAGTCACTGGCCGTTTACCACTGATGTAACTTTAACTACAGGTCTTTACTTTTGCGCCATTCTTTTTTAGTCACCCTGTATATAAAGCAGCAGCAGCATGGAGGAGATTATACAGCAGTAATGAGCAGTGTAGCTGAGGTTCCAGCACTGGGGTGACATCAATTTTATCAGAAGCTGCTGCACATCTGTGTCTTTCTCTCTTCTCCTGCTCCCCCGCCCCTCTCCATAGACTTTAATGGGCTGTGACTCTCTTCTCCTATACCCTTTTTATGCAAAGTGTGAAAGTCCCCAAGAGGTCTTTTATGACTTAATTGTGGGGGGGGGGGGGATATATTATGTAATTTAAAAAAGATCTATAGATAACAAAAAAATATACAACCGCGCCAACCCAAAGCGTCGCTAAAGACCAGTCTTCTGAGACAATTATATATCAAAACTACCACAACGAAATAGGGAACCTATATGAATACTTTATTTTTGTGTGAGTTTGTAAATTTTATCAATTAGCAAAAGTGTAAGAAACGTTTTGTTCAATGAAAAAATAGTTTTGGCAGCCTAAGGAATAATAAAGTTAGGATCGTTTAACCACGACATGCACAGACTGAAATGTGTTTTTATTTATCAACTTGACGTTTGATTAATCCTTATAAATCTGTTGGCATCTTCATGCAGGTTTATTTATCTTTATATGTTTACTATATATTTAAAGGGGTGTTCCCACCATAGGTTCCACAGGATATGGCAAAAATGTCTGATAGGTGGGTGTCTTACCTTGGTCCTCCCATCTATCAGGAGGATGGGGGTCCCATGATACCTGTAGCGCCAGGTGAGGCGTCCGGTGCATCCAGACAGGTGTTGAATGTAACAGTTGGCGGCGCATGGTTGCAGCCCTCTCCATTAAAGTCTATGGGAGTTACGGAATCAGCTGTCCATAATATCCAAAGGCTTGAATGGAGTGTGTATGGAACCCCTGTTCTCCCAATAGGTAGGGGTCCTAGTAGCTGTATGTTTGTTTGTTTTTTTTTGGGGGGGGGGGGGTCTATGACATCTTTCCACATAATTAACCTTAAGGTAGAAATATATTACATTCAAAATAAATTTCTCTTTTTTTTTACATTGCAGATTAGTCAAAAAAAGCTCAAGAAATACGAGCGTGAGTATCACATGATGAGGGAGCAGCAAGCACAGCAGGAAGATCCAGTTGAAAGATTTGAGGTGAGTAATACTGCGTCTCATACTTGACATTCGTTTTCTTCTCTTTTTGTTTTTCACATTGAACGTCATGGTTTATTATACAAATTCCTACGCTCACGATCAACTTTATTGATATGCAGTAATATAGAAAAGCTTCAAGCATTCCTTCCATAAGGTTGTGTTCACACTTGCGTTGTGCTTTCCGTTTATAACAGAAACCACGGCGCATTGTCTGATGAGTACAGCGGATACAAATGGTTTCTGACGGACTACCAATGGGGTCCATCAGGTTCCGTCATGGAGTCCGTTGTGTTCTGTCAATTCTGACAGAACTGCTGACTAATGCTTTGACAGCAGTGTGGGCATAGCCTTACAGTTATTTTAGCCCCTTAAAGTGTAACTGTTATTTCATGCCATTTTTGACATGTCATAGTGACGCGTTAGAAGTTTTGATCAGTGCAGGTCTGGGTGTTGAGAGCCCCACCAATTTCTGGAAGTGAAGGGGCAGAAGCGCTCAGCCAACTGCTATAATGGGATAACTTTGGCTCACCTTGACTCTTCTTGGAAAGAAAGAGTTAGCAGTGGACGGGCTCATAGCTGAGCCAGGTTTCAACTTCTTCAAGTAGAGACATGTCAAAAGTTTTATGAAATGACAGTTGCTCTTTAAGGTTGCGGCCTATTATAGGCCTTAACCTCTTCCCGCTTCTGGACGTACTATTAGGTCATGATGAGTGTATCGTTCGCGCTCCATGACCTAATAGTACGTCACGGGTCTAATGGCCATTCCAGCCCCCCTCCCGGCACGTACAGGAGCTGTGACAACTGCTGTCTCATACATCAGTTGCCGCAGCTCCTCCAGCAGGGACCAATCGCGGTGGCCCCCCATGATTAACCCCCTTAGAAACCGCGTTCAGTAGCGATCGTAGCTTCTTAGGGGTTAAAGCACCATCAAAGTCCCGCAATATTATCGCGGGCGCTGATGGTTTCCATGGCAACCGGAGGCCTAACAATGGACTCCAGCTATGCCATCTATGGAAGCCTATTGGGTACTGACAAAGTCAGGACCCACTATGCTTGCTGTCAGTGAGTAGTTAACAACTCTTATACACTGCACTACGCATGTAGTACAGTGTATTATAATTGCGATCAGGGTGTCCTGCCTTCAGGTCCCCTAGTAGGACTAAAAAAAAGTTGTATAAAAATACGTTTAGAAGTAATAAAAGTAAATATCCCTCTTTTTCTCTTATTAGTCCTTTATTATTAAAAAAATGAAATAAATAAACTATACATAATTGGTATCGCCGCGTCCGTAGCGACCTGAACTACAAAAGTATTTTGTTATTTATCCCGAACGGTGAACGCCGTAAAATAAAATAATAATAAACCGTACCAAAATCTAAATTTTTTTTGTCACTTCACCTCCCAAAAAAAGGAATAAAAAGCATTCAAAAAGTCGCATGTGCCTAAAAATGGCGATGATCGGAACTACAGTTCATTACGCAAAAAACAAATTCCTCACACGGCTTTCTTAATGGAAAAATTAAAAAGTTATGGCTCTGAGAATATGGCAACACAAGTATTTTATTGTGCAAACGCCATAAGACATAAAAAAAACTATAAACCTATGGTATCGCCGTAATCGTATCGCCGCGCAGAATAAAGTGAATGTGTCATTTATAGCGCACGGTGAATGCTGTAAATAAAAAACAATAGAATTGCTGTTTTTTTAGTCACCATGACTCTTAAAAAAAATAGAGTAAAAACTGATCAAAATGTCACATGCGCCCCATAAAAACTACAATGAATTCCGCAAGGGGTCTAGTTTCTAAAATGGGGTCACGTTTAAGGGGTTTCCTCTGTACTTGTACCTCAGAAGCTCTGCAAATATGACAAGGCGCCCAGAAACCAATCCAGCAAAATCTACCGTACATGCCAAATAGCGCTCCTGCCTTTCTGAGCTCTGCCGTTCATTAGTGGTAAATGCATAATAACAGATGAATAGATCGAATGCTATCGTTTATTGTCCATTAAAACCACAAGAAGATACTTCCCCTATATTCATTATATGTCTGTCTAAGTAAATGTGATCAGCATGTTACTTATTTCCCATCGCTGAGCCTGGTATAGTTAATATGTACCCTCGGCAGCCAGACAAGTTATATGCTCGTTCAGGTTAACACCAGGTCCTAACAAAGCTTGGTGGAACTTAATGATTTTTACCTTGACAGCCTATGGAAATATAACCTACAATATATACCTGTACTTACACCCAAGTCTTAAAACTTTCTGCTAATCTAAATAAGGTTTTTTGTTTTTTTTTCTAGCGTGAAAACAGACGGCTCCAGGAAGCAAACATGAGGTTGGAGCAAGAAAATGATGATTTGGCCCATGAACTGGTAACCAGCAAGATCGCCCTGCGTAAGGACTTGGATAATGTAAGAAACATATCTATATACTATATATACTCGTGTATTTTGAGGATAAATACGGATGAAGCTGTGATTGGGAACTACGTTAAAAGGGTTGTCTACATTGAAAAGTAATGGCTAATTTTGACAATACCCAATAAAAAACATATGAGGAGACACTGTTGTCATGTAGCACTCAGGTCCTTAGTTCAAATCCAACCAAGGGGAACATCTGCATGCAGTTTGTATGTTCTCCCCGTGTTTTGTACTGTTTTTTTCTAATCTCATACAACCCCTTTACATTTTTTTTAAAGCCGAGCTGAGTTTCTCTTCTCCTTTTACCAATTAGTTGAGAGCCTTTTACACGGGCCAATGACCGGGCAAACCAGCGTTCATTTGTACGCTCATTTCCAATCATTACCCTGTGTAAACAGGCAACGATCAGCTGATGTACGAGTAAACATTCGTACATCTGTTGATCGAATCTCTTTTGCAGCAAAAATAATGACCGCTAGCCGACAGCACGTCTCCCTGTGTAAACAAGGGTGGTGCTGCTGACATGATGCAAATACATAGAGACGAACGATCGTATTAAAGATCGTTACTTCCCATACGTTAACCATCGTTGTCCTTGTGAATGGAGCTAATGAACGCTGGTACATCGATCGCTGTGCCGGTACGTCGGTAGGTGTGCCGGTACGTCGGTCGGTGTGCCGGTACGTCGGTCGGTGTGCCGGTACGTCGGCCGGTGTGCCGGTACGTCGGTCGGTGTGCCGGTACGTCGGTCGGTGTGCCGGTACGTCGGTCGGTGTGCCGGTACGTCGGTCGAGGTGCCGGTACGTCGGCCGGGATGCCGGTACGTCGGTCGGTGCTAGTTTTTCTGGCCAGTATCGGAATGTGTAAAATCAATATTACGAAGTAACATAGATTGAAATTTCTCGATTCGTTGCCATATCTTTATTCAACAGCTTGCGATCCCAGTCTTCTACTGACTGAACTTTGACTTTTTATAATTCCAAGCTCTTGTAGCTCCTTAATATTTGACTGAATATTAACTCCATTTAAAACCACTCTACCGCACTCTGTAGCTTCTGCCGATTATCCCTGTCATACGCTGGCCTGTTCTCATAGCTCAAGTTGACGGGTCTCTGCCTCTCACAAGATCCGTGCACTTGTCTCCTGATGCATTTGACAGGGTGTTCTGCCCCTCCTATGTCATGAACGAGGGGAATCCCATGTACACAAGCACATTTATTACGTCTCATTATACAGTGGTTAGGCATAATTTACATACGATGTCATGCAATTTTTTTATGTTTCAGATCAGGACTATTTTCACAGTCTCTGTTTTCTGTGAATAAATGGAAGCATTCTTATTTACATCATAGACTGAAAACTTGTGTGCTGCTCACACAGCTGAAAGTTTGTTACAAGGTATCAGTTTATGTATGCACTGTCAGTCTGGAGACCAGGATAGGAAAGAGATTTGTGCTTCTGTGTTTAGTGCAAAGATTGCGTAAATTCGTATTTCCCAACCACGGCCAGTTCTCAGGCCTGTGCATGTGGCTCCCCAGCTGTTGGCAGACATGACACAAAGGTCAGAAACATATGACCGGCTAAGAACCAGATCACTGCCACATGGCTCTTTATGCACTAAGGTGTTTTGATGTGTTCTATAAATGTGACATATTTGATTTTGGTCTAAAATCCTAAGCTAACAACTAAAACAAACATTTTAGGGACCTGTGGGATCTCATTGAACAAACTCTCAGCTGTGAGCAAGAACTTAAGGCACTTATTGCAAACAAGAATGTTTCTATTCACCAACAGCAAGCCGAAGTTTTGAAAATGGCAATTATTCGAATTATGACACAACCCTTTTAAAGAGCTCAGACACCTATAATAAATATACATAAAGCATGCTAATGATAATCGGGCTCTGTTTTTCAGGCAGAGGAAAAGGCAGATGCCCTGAATAAAGAATTGCTGATGACTAAGCAAAAATTGATCGATTCAGAAGAGGAAAAGCGACGACTTGAAGAAGAGGCTGGTCAGGTAGGGATTTTCTATCATGCTAGCTGGACATGCTACATATAATTTACAATTTGACCTCAATTGTGTGCGGTTTACACCCAAGTACTCAATTACCCTACTGCTTTGTTACACCCGGTGGATATTGTGTATCTCTCTGGAAGAGCTGACTGCCTAACCTGAAAATCCAATATGTAATGATGTCACACTTAACCCTTCCCATGGAAAGGAATTTTCCCATTTGAGACATTTCGTATGTGCTGGAGAGCTTTCAGAGATTTACATAAGTCTTTGCTTTCGAGAAGTTGGCCGCCCATGAATCTATCTGTTGGCGGAAATGAGTACCCCAGTACATTGTCCACAAACTGCAGGTCAGAATTCCTTTGGCGATGGTTGTCATATTGTTGAGTAAGGTACTTCACTTTCTGCTAAGCTCTCAAATATCTTGTAAAGATAGTTACATAGCTGATAAGGTTGAAAAAGACACCGGTCCATCAAGTTTCTTTAGTCATACGAGGCTTTTTGACCCTGCCGAGCCAGTGTTAGTCTGAGGAAGAAATATACTGGTGTCTTCCTTGTCCTCTCTATTAGTTCTGCAGGCACAGGGGCAACTACGGCCATTTGCCAATCTGAGAACATTGCCAAACACCACTATAGATCATAGTGAGGATGAAGTTTTGGCCGTGGGGATGGAAGTTTTGGCCTAATTCATATTTGTATACCAGTTTTCAGGTTTTAGGCTTTCAACAACGATCTACACAACACACACAGAAGCAACGGTGGAAAATGTTTTTATTATCTTGCAGTGAAATATGGTTGATAAACTGTGTTAAGTAGAAGTTGCCGTAGTATTGGCTTGACTTGTAGTTTTTATAATCATTTTCCATTTTGCCGTTTGTTTTGGTCTTCAAGCACCTACTACTTGTACTTGAAATCTACAAGTGTTTAAAGGGGTTTGTCTTATGAAGAATACCCCTGTCCATAGGTCATGGGGGTTCCCAAATGCGCCAGAACGTGGAGTCCCTCTTGTGGACTGCGTGCGTCCACATATCGACTTCTTTTTTAAAAGAGGTTGACTTCATGAAAAAAAACCTTTAACATTGCTTTTTTTTTTTGTAGGATCTATTTTAACATCACGGCTGTTGTGGTACACCATGGCTGCAAAATCACATGTCTACTAGAATTGTAACCTACATCTATTTATGTTGTTTTGCAGTTGAAGGAAATGTGCCGAAGAGAACTTGATAAAGCAGAATCTGAAATAAAGAAGAACAGCTCTATTATTGGAGATTACAAACAGGTATACTTCTTGTTATTCTCTACATATTCTGATTTGTGAGGTTTGCTTACGTTGCAGTGTATTTCATTGGTGTATATACTTTTTTAAAGGAACGGTCCAGGCAAAAATTATACTTCGTTATGCCGAGTTTCTGAGGGGATGGAGCTTGACACAGGGATTCAATAAACACCAAAGAAAGTCATGCACCGCCCCTTAGGTGCAACACTCTGTTCTTTAAAGAAGCACTCCCATGACATTTTTTATTAATTTGCTCGTTTTTAGACTTACATAGAGAAAATGGCTACCGATCCACACATAAGACACTGTGTGAATCGGCAAGTCAGTTTACAGAACACGTGACCGCACGGGAGAACCAAATGGAGCCTGCATCTTCTTTAATAGACTCTCGGTGAGCAAATAAATACAATTTACATATCCAAAATGGCCATTAAAAACGGGCAAAGAAATAAATTTCATGGGAGTTCTTCTTTAAATTCCTGTTATTTAGATTGTGCCGCTCTGTATAAATAATGCACTCGCATCTGTGCCTGTCTGTAATGGGGCTTACTATCTTACTATCTTTACAAGCCCACACATGGGCAGATTTACGAATACTGTCTTAAACTTAGACAGCTTAGAACTAGACTAGATGTGCCAAATTTATCACAGTGGCTCATGATGTATGATAAATTTGCCACATCTTTAGATGCTTTTGTCTAACTTTATGCTACCGCTTGGTTGGCTTACATTATACCAACTTTTTTGCACCAAAACTTTTTACACAATGTGGTTCATTTTAAGCCATGTCCCCTTTCCTCTTAAGCTACGCCCTTTGTCAAATGAGGCACAAAAGAGTGCCCCTACTCCTACTGAGAAAATCAGCTTTTTTTGAAGGGGTCACAGCGATTCTATGAGCGCTGCTTCCCCTTTATTCCTTACCTTCTCGTACTGTGAATCGCCGACACACTTGTAGCGGCGGTTCACGGTATTACAGCCTTCTCCCATTCAAGTGTATAGGAGAAGGCTGTAATACTGTGAACTTCTGCTACAAGTGTATCAGCGATTCACAGTACGTGCAGATAAATGTTGAAGCCGCTCGTACAAGTGCCACGGTACTGTGGAAACAGCTGATCTGCTGGGGTGCCACTAATCGGAGCCCCACCAATCAGATATTGATGGCCTATCCTGAGGATAGGCCATCAATTTCTTATGACTGGACAACCCCTCTGATAATTGTGGCGCACGGAATGTAAATTTGAGCCAAATTTTTGGGCATTTTGAATAGTAATTCTTTCCCACAGTATCTAGGCCCATTTTGTTAGGATAACAATGAACCCTTTTGCTCTGTGATATTTATACGTTCGCGGACATTCTATGTAGACTTTTATATTATAAGTTCTCACTTGTGTGAAGTCTTTTACTTCTTACTCAACAGTCAGGCATTGCTCAGTAAACAAAAGATTTTTTTTAAAATTTTTAACCAATTTGCAACTGCCTAAAAAATCTATGTGAGCATAGAAAGAATTTTTCACAATATATTTAGGCCAGCTGTTTAAAGGCACATTACGTGATTATCAGGTCCACAACGGCCACCGCTTCAAGGAGCTCCAAAGTACCTACCTGATATTAACAGTGCTGCACACTGACAATAATGTTGCACGCCATTGGCAATATCTGCCATCAGAATTTTTACTTTAGGATATTGGAGTACTGAGGACCCTCAGATCCTGAGAGAACGTAAGTATGTCTAAGTTTCAGATCATTCCTCACCTTGGTCGTCCTAAGGACGGGTTATGGTAATTTTTCTCTACCTATGTAATTTTCTTTAGGGACTATGAAATTGTTCCATGCCTCATTTTCTGGGGTTCGGCCTTTATTACTTATTCATGCTCGAGATACCCAATAGAGAATGAATATTAAATGAGAACTTTTGAATGGCATAAATATATTCTTTTTCATGACATTTTGTTATTAAAGAAAATGCGCTATTCACTAACAGTACACAGGACTTTCTTGTGTTTTCTTATTTATGATTTATTAAACATAATCTCTGTATTAATAAATCATTTCATAAGACGTCTAAGGTTAACAACGGTTTGAAAGCGCATCATCGTCTAAAGATCATATAAGATTGTATGTACAGTAGATGTAGCGTGGTCACCACCACTGTTTAAAGATGACAAGTTACTTAAAAAGACATTCACTGAAGTTTAAGGGTATGTTCACACGCCCTATTTACGGACGTAATTCAGCCATTTTACGCCTGGAATTACGGTAGAAAATACTGCTTGAAAGCGTCGGCAAACATCTGCCCATTCATTTGAATGGGTTTTACGATGTACTGTGCCGACGGTCATTTTTTTTACGCGCCGCTGTCAAAAGATGGCGCGTAAAAAAGACGCCCTCGTCAAAGAAGTGCCTGTCACTTCTTGGGAAGTAATTGGAGCCGTTTTCCATTGACTCCATAGAAAAACAGCTCCAATTACGTCCGTAATGGACGCTGAGAAAAACGCCTGCACATGCCATTACGTCAGAAATTCAGGAGCTGTTTTCTCCTGAAAACAGCTCCGTAATTTCAGCCGTAACGGACGTACGCGTGTGAACATACCCTTATACATCTAGAAAGTAGCTGAAGTCCTAAATAGAAAATGATGTGGGAGTACGGACGCTAGATAATAGCCGTGGGTACGTAGTCTTCTATATTTTACAGAAGCAGTGACCGGGAGCTGTTAGGGTATGTTCACACGGCCAAATTTCAGACGTATACGAGGCGTATTTTGCCTCGTTTTACGTCTGAAAATAGGGCTACAATACGTCGGCAAACATCTGTCCATTCATTTGAATGGGTTTGCCGACGTACTGTGCAGACGACCTGTTATTTACGCGTCGTCGTTTGACAGCTGTCAAACGACGACGCGTAAAAATACAGCCTCGTCAAAAGAAGTGCAGGACACTTCTTTGGACGTTTTTGGAGCCGTTTTCTCATAGACTCCAATGAAAACAGCTCCAAAAACGGACGTAAAAAACGCCGCGAAAACGGCGTGAAAAGTGCGAGTTGGTAAAAAAACGTCTGAAAAGCAGGGTCTGTTTTCCCTTGAAAACAGCTCTGGATTTTCAGACGTTTTTGTTGACTACGTGTGAACATACCCTTAAGGTGTGATTGGTTAAAGGGGATGTCTTATGTATTTCATGTTCGCTTTATTAATTCCATTTAGTCTGTAGAAGAGAGTGAATGTGTCTATAATTTTTTATGTTTTAGCGATTTATTTTTTATTTTTAAAAATCTTTAAAAAAAAACTCCTGAAAATGTATCTAACTTTCTTTTTTTTTTTTTACACATTTTGTTAGTTCCCCTAGGATCTAATGATCGCTGGTACAATACACTGCAAAACATGGAGGAGTTATGGAAACAGCTTAACTCGCTAAGCTACGCTGTTTCCGTAACTCCCATAGTAGTGAATGGCAGTTACAGAAACCGTGTAGCTCAGCGAGTTATGCTGTTTACGTAAGTCAACCATGCACACTGTTTTCGTAGCTACCGAGTTCCGGAAACAGCGTAGCTTGCTGTGCTTGCTGTTTCCGTAACTCCCATTCACTTCTATGGGATTTACAGAAACCGCGTAGCTCAGCAAGCACTCTGCTGTTTCCGTAACTCCCGACCACCTAACCAGGAAGTGGCCGGGAGGCAGCGGAGCCGAGTAAGATAGAACGGGGTTTAGGGGGCCCCGTTCTAGAGATAGATGTGGGTCCCAGAGGTGGGACCCGCATTTATCTAACATTTATGACATAACCTGTGGATATGTCATAAATGTCCTTCATGGGAAGACCCGTATAAATGCCGCGGTCGCTATTGACCGCGGCATTTAACTAGTTAAACGGCCAGGAACAGCGCCATCGCTATCCCTGGTCGTTAGAGCAGCGTGTCAGCTGTAAAACACAGCTGACACCTGCAGTGTATGGAGCGTGCTCAACGAGTGAGCCTACTCCGCTTCAAACATCATCCCCTTCCCGCACTATGATGTGCCGGCAAATCATGGGTCGGGAAGGGGTTAAGTAAGAAGCGGTCAGGGGGCCCGCCGCTGCCCGGTCCCTTGACTGCCAACTATAAGACGCCAGGGACTTTTAGCAAGGTTTATTCTTGCTAAAAACTGTGTTTTATAGTCCGAAAAATACGGTACGTTGGGTTTCTTACTGACTTCAGTGCTGCAGCAAGGTTACGCCATGTCTCCAGCAGATGTCCCCTGGATACTTGATGTTGATGTCCAGCAGTATTACATAGTTACATAGTACGGTTGAAAAAATACATAGTCCATCAAGTTCGACCAAGGGATGAGAGAATAAGCGTATTCATGTGGCTGAATGAGCCCGGAGTGAGGGAGGATGGCACACAGTAATTTGTAGACCTTTTTGGAAACCCGTGCCTATTTACGCCATTAACCAGTGATTTAAAAATGTTGCTGGTAAAATTTCTAATTTAATGGTGTCTGGTCGCTTGATATGATGGGTGCCTGACCACACATGCTAGAATTTGAGCTGTTTATTAAAGTCAAGTAAAGCAGGTTAGTTCCCGGTCTCTCTGGACGAAGAATACCTTCCCTATAACTTATAAACTGACTGCAGAAATATAAAGAGCAATGATTTCTCTCATTCCCTGGAAGTGCTATCTGTTACTAGGTACTCCAAGGAAACCTCTTATATAAGGAGACTCAATTCTGCCCATGTAAGCTGTGGACTAATAAACCACTGAGGGAGCTGTTATTTTCTGTGCACTTCTGAATGCACCGGGATTTAAATACTCTTATGAAATATAGTGTACAGTCATATCATATCCTTTCTAAATTGCTGTACGTCTAGTCAAGCGTGCATCAGCGGCAGTCAATCTAAACAGCTACTTATTTCAGCACTCTGAATTGTAGCATGTCAACATTTTCTAAAGTGGACCATCTGGACATCAAGAAAAATGACGGTTGGGTGAGTTAGATACTGATCAGAACAGAAAATATAATCCGTGTTTGTAGAAAACTGTGGATAGAGGATTCTGGAGCAACAAGATCTTATTAAAGTAAATCCCTTACTACTGAAATCCCAAAAACAACACTTCTGTTTAAAGTGGGATAATAAGACTGAGCTGGTGAATACATCCGTACTAAAATACCCTAAAGTAATTGGTGAACATCATATCTGTGGAATGATGAGCATGTGAGGGGCAAGTTACAGGGCCCATATGCAGCACATTAATGCTTCAGATGATGTGTAGGGTTTCCTTTACGTTTGACACGTGACTTTAAGTGAATCTCCACCCTTTGCTAATTATTATTTTTTTTTTTTAAAAATAGATTCAAATTTCTGAGCTGAATAATTTTTGTATATATTTTTATAGCAGTTACATCTCTGTTTTCCTGATACAGAGCTTTAAATATTCTACATCAGTGGTCCCCAACCTTTTTTGCGTCAAGGACCAGTTCTATGCAAGACAATTTATCCACGCATCGGCAAGGGGTTTGGCGTTTAGGGTCAGTTCACATGTTGTGTAAATACGGATCACATGGATATCCACACAATTAATGGGGTTGCCTCATTTAGAAAACCCATTTTCGGAATCCATATTACAGATTTCTGAGTTAATAGAGTGGGATCCAGCGTTTAGGACCCTCCTTTACTAACTCAGATCAGAGAGCGGCTACAAAGAGCGCCTGTCGCTCTGGAGGACACAATACGTTTGTCCAGACAGCTCATTGACTTCAACTGTGTAATGCTTCTTTTACCTTGTAGCGCCACTGCAGGGAAATTGAGCATTTCTTGCAAGGTTGCCGCAGAGTACAACTGATTGCTGGGGGTCCTAACAGTGGGACATACTGGGATCAGGGAGACCCCTCTAACAAACAAGGTTTTGCTTAAAGCAGATATCAACTTTACACAGGTTTTCCCAGGTTTGTGGCATATCGAAAGGGAGATATGAAGTGCCAAGTGCACTCACGTTGTATACTTCAAGTAAGTTTTACACCTGGCTCCATGTTCCCTGGAGAAGTCCTTGTGATGTCATCAATATGTGTCATCGGCACTTCTGCAGACTGCCCTGTGTCAATTTTGGGCACATGCTACGCTGTTTCCGTAACTCCTGACCATGTGATCAGGAAGTAGCTGGGAGTCCGCTTGAGCACATAAAGCTAGGACGGGGTTTAGGGGTCCCTGTTCTAGAGATGGGTGTGGGTCCCAGAGGACCCACCGACATTTACAACAACCATGCACAGCCAAACAGACAGATGCAGTTGGGGCAAAGTAAACTTCTCCTTTATTTAGGTCACCTCAGCCATTAATCGGCAAATCGTGCCCCAAGATGATCCAACATGGCAGATACAAATTCAAACAGATTGTCTATCTATTATCAGCCATTTATTTATGTTCGACACTTTGCACAAACAGTCGAAGACTGTCATTCCGGCCAACGTTTTTCCATGTGTATGATCAGCTAAACATATGACTTGTTTATCATACCTAGTTGATCATAGGCCGGATCTATTAGGAGCTATCTGTTTTTTTGTATTTTGTGGGACGCTTCATATTTGTCAGTGAAGAGTAATATTAATTTGTCCTGTTGATAAATAGCGGTCATCACTTCTTTTGACCGTTGTCCACACATGTAAAATTTTGCCATCTATTGGAACTTCAGAAAATCAACTCAAACTCAGAAAACTAGGTCAACTGCTGAGTGTCTTATTTGACACAACCAGACAGGACATGCTGTGGATATTTACTGCAGACATTTGTGTTCTGAGTGGGTGATGAAAACATTCATTATTCATATGAAAAAAGTATCTTTGCTGTGCTTAAACAATGTAAGCCACAAAAAGCTTAGACGATGATTTAGAAAAAGTACAGAAATAAACCGAGCGGTCAGAATACTAAATAAGTCCGGTCTCACACTGATGTCACTGATTCCTAGTAAATGAGTTACCGTAAGTGCTGTAAATGTCTGCTCAGTTCTTTATGCAGTTGACAGATCCTCTTTCCGGTTACTTACATTGCATTACAGACATTAGAGGATCAATATATATATATATATATGCAAAAAAATGGAGCTTCCAAAAAATAGCGCTGGTAACATCCAATAGAGGACAATCCAGTAGTTCAAAACAAGACTACATTTATTAGAACAAACATAAAACGGACTACGCGTTTCTACGCCGAACCGGCGTCTTCATCAGGCTAAAGTACCTTCATCAGGTGCGAAGTACCAATTTTTTCTATTTTAGGTGGCCAAGGACAGATAGGGCAGGACGAGAGAGACAGAAAATAGTGCCGATTTAATTATTTGTGTAAATTTGGGGTATCATGTTTAGCATGATATTGACGCATAATTACATAGGTGCATGACGCCCAAGTAACGCGTCATAGAGGGGTGCCCCTGACTATACGAGTGCTTGGGGAAAAGGATTTTTTCGTAATATTTTTAATTGTGCAAGTATCTATTTATCTGATTTCATTTTTATTTTGTATTCATTTATATTTTTTAAAATATTTATATTTAATTTTTTTACTGATTTATTTAGCATTTTTAACACTTTTTTTCCAGCTGATCATTTCAGATCCCTGTTATCACAGAAGAGTCAGGCTGACTGTGTTAGCCCAATCTTTTTAATGGCAGCGTGCTGTATAGCAGGATCTGCTATTAAAGTAAGGACAGTAGAAATATACGCCTTGGCTGCACGGGGCTTAGGCAGCTAAGACATTCAGCTACATATAAGTGGTGGAAAGGGGTTAATTGAAATACAAACTATTTTTTGTAGGACAACCCCTTTGAAATCGGCATATAGTTGGGTGACAGCCATTTAGGTGTTGTAATGGGTGCCGTATTGTCAGTCAGATTTCCCCTAAGTGTCTGAATATAATTTATTCGCAAGAGGGTGAGGCAAGGACTGGTGATCATTATTTTAGGGGATGTCCTCTAAATACATATATGGTACTTTGGATGGTGGAAAATCCCTATATTCCAAACTTTTGTTCATTTGCAGATATGTTCCCAGCTGAGTGATCGACTAGAAAAGCAGCAGTCTGCCAACAAAGCTGAAATTGAAAAAATTCGGGTAAGTTCGCAGACTAATTGAACTTTGGATATTAGAGTATTTCATCACGTGCAGTTCCCTAATATACCTTCATTACTATAATTGCTCCTGTGGCAAAAAAAAATATACTGCTGCTTGTTAAATGGCTACAGACCGGTTCCTTTTTTACAACACTCTGTACCTGCGTCACATATGAATACTGTAGGCCTCTATAGGCAGATGTCGGGAATCTGAATGGAGTGTATCTGCCAATTTGTACTTGGAGGACCCCATATTACACATAATTCAGGTCTCTAATATATTTGCCAAGGTACCTTTTAAATACACAAAGAAAATATATTATTAGTAAAAGAAAGTCTGTTATCCATTAAAATTAATAATTATATATATTTTTTTTATCACCTGCATTTTCAGAAATACAAGTAGCAAATGTTCTGAAGTAAATGGTAACAAAAAAGTATCATTGCGACTTTAGGTGTTTTTAACATATTACGAAGAAATGCAATAAATGCCAGACAGGGGGACCCATAGCTGAGACCCTCGCCTATTGAGGGAATGGGGGGGTCCTATGTTGTACCTTTAAAGTGTATCTTCAGTTGTACTCTCTCTCCTGAACTGACATCGGGTATGTAGAGACGCTCCTGCACGCTGGGCGGCACAGTTGCCAAGGCAACCGCACAACGCCCAGAGAGGATCATGCACAGGTCCTATTAATTAGAATTAGGAGAGAATTAACTGAGCATGGCACTCTCCATTATGGGCTATGGACCATTACAGAAACAGCCAAGTAAAAAACGATCATGATTCCCATAATTCTTTGCTGTCTTTTTAATACTCAGCAAAAGGTAGAAGGTTGTGAACGCTGCAGGGAATTCTTCAATACAGAAGGAAGAGTGAAGTTGGTCAGTACTAAAAAGGAGAACTCTTCCGAGGAAGACACAGATGAGGAAAAGGAGACTCTGAAGAACCAACTACGGGAAATGGAGCTAGAATTGGCTCAAACCAAACTTCAACTGGTAGAAGCAGAGTGTAAGATACAGGTAAACCATCAATAAGGAATGGTGGTAACTCTCAGGATTTTCTATCAATGTTATCTTTACACGATAGAAAGCAATGCCAGCTATAAAATAGGACAGATACCTGACACTAGTCTAATGATAGATTTCAAGGGTACAGTCAGGGAATTTAAAGGGGTTGAACGGTTTAGGCAAAATTTGTTATTTTTTGTGTAATTAAAGGTTATACCATTTTCCTATATACTTTCTGTATTAATTCCTTACAGTTTTTGAGATCTCTGCTTGTTGTTATTCAGTAGGGACCTTCAGTGATTACTTCCAGTGGATGCAATTCTGCCCATGGTCATGTGATGGAGACACAGGCAGGGCCGGCCGTAGGATAGATGGCGCCCTGTGCGAAATGATCTTTCGGCGCCCCACCCCATCATTCAAAAAAAATGCCTCGTAAAAAAATTATAATGCCCCTTTAGTGCCCCCATACAGTATAATAATAATATTTAATATATTACAACCCCTTCAAGGACACAGTATTTTGTCCTCTAATTGTGCCCACAGTATTATGCCACCTGTAGTACCCCTACACAGTATAATGTCCGCTTAGTGGCCCCCACACAGTACAGTGCCCCCCTGTAGATTTTGCCATATAGCCTCCCTGTAGACAGTGCCATAATCCCCCACCTCCTTTTTGTAGATCGTGCCATACAGCCCCCCACCACCCCCTTGTAGACAGTGCCATACAGTCCACCACCTCCCCCTTGTAGACAGTGCCATACAGTCCCCCACCTCCCCCTTGTAGACAGTGCCATACAGTCTCCCACCTCCCCCTTGTAGACAGTGCCCCCAAACAAAACAAAAATTGTACTCACCTAGACCCCGTTCCCATGACGAACTGAGCTGCTCCATGACGGGATCCTGTAGCCTAGTACAGAGTTTCCCAACCTTTTCAGACTCGAGGCAGCACTGGAAAAATAACATTTGCTCAGGGCCCCCCTACCAAAAATTGTTTAGAGAAAGACCGAAAACTGCTAACAACCAGCACTACACTCGTAGGGTTCACACACGTTTTTTGTAAGGCAAAAAAAATCTGCCTCAAAATTCCTTCAGCAACTGACAGCGTTGTGTGACCTTTTTTTTGTGTTTTTTCTTAAGCTGTTGAAGCGAATGCAAAAGACGCAGGAAAAAAAGCTCCAAACGAGCGCCGCAGGTATTTTCTGCCTCCTGTTAATTTCAATTGGAGGTCAGAGGCGGAAACCACTTGAACACCATCAGCCCCCCCCCGCCACTCACAGTAAAATGACCATCAGCCCACCACTCACAGTAAAATGACCATCAGCCCCCCCACTCACAGTAAAATGACCATCAGCCCACCACTCACCGTAAAATGACCATCAGCCCACCACTCACAGATTCCCCCTGTAGGTAGCGCCACACAGCCCCTTGTGGGTAGCACCACACAACCCCTTGTGGGTAGCACCACACAACCCCCTCGTGGGTAGCACCACACAGCCCCCTCGTGGGTAGCACCACACAGCCCCCTCGTGGGTAGCACCACACAGCCCCCTCGTGGGTAGCACCACACAGCCCCCTCGTGGGTAGCACCACACAGCCCCCTCGTGGGTAGCGCCACACAGCCCCTTGTGGGTAGCGCCACACAACCCCCTTGTGGGTAGCGCCAGACAGCCCCCTTGTAGGTAGCGCCAGACAGCCCCCTTGTAGGTAGCGCCAGACAGCCCCCTTGTAGGTAGCGCCAGACAGCCCCCTTGTAGGTAGCGCCAGACAGCCCCCTTGTAGGTAGCGCCAGACAGCCCCCTTGTAGGTAGCGCCAGACAGCCCCCTTGTAGGTAGCGCCAGACAGCCCCCTTGTAGGTAGCGCCAGACAGCCCCCTTGTAGGTAGCGCTCCACCGCCCCCTTGTAGGGAGCGCCCCACCGCCCCCTGGTAGGGAGCGCCCCACCGCCCCCTGGTAGGGAGCGCCCCACCGCCCCCTGGTAGGGAGCGCCCCACCGCCCCCTGGTAGAGAGCGCCCCACCGCCTCCTGGTAGGGAGCGCCCCACCGCCTCCTGGTAGGGAGCGCCCCACCGCCCCCTGGTAGGGAGCGCCCCACCGCCCCCTGGTAGGGAGCGCCCCACCGCCCCCTGGTAGGGAGCGCCCCACCGCCCCCTTGTTGGTAGTGCCACACAGCTCACAGCCCCCTGGTTGGTAGTGCCACACAACCCCTTTGTAGTGCAAAAACTACGAAATGACCCTGATAGCTGGCGGGCAAGAGACATTCAAAAAAGGACAACTGTGCAGGAGCACACAAAATACCCAGCTTTCCCAGCTATCAAATAAATGTGTGCAAATAAACTAAGATATAACTTTTATTTAAAGTTATATCTTAGTTTATTTCCACACATTTATTTGATAGCTGGGAAAGCTGGGTATTTTGTGTGCTCCTGCACAGTTGTCCTTTTTTGTAGGTAGTGCCACACAGCCCACAGCCCCCTTGTATATAGAACCCCCCCCCCCCCACACACACCCCTTCCAGTGTAGATAGCGCCACTGTAGCTCCCTGAAGGAGCGGAATCCCCATGTGGCCGGGGATTCTGCTCCTGGAGCGCTGCTTGATGTCTCTGCCCATATATGGACGGTGACATCAGGGGAAACTCCTGAAGCGGAATCCCCGTCCACAGCGTTGCTGACGCTGTCACTGTCATCTGTGTCCATGACGTCATTGGCTTCTCTTGGAGTGGAATCCCCGGTCATAGCGTCTGCAACGCTGTGACTGGGGATTCCGCTTCAGGAGTTTCCCCTGATGTCACTGTCCATATATGGACAGAGACATCAAGCAGTGCTCCAGGAGCGGAATCCCCAGCCACATGGGGATTCCGCTCCTTCAGGGAGCTACAGTGGCGCTAGTAGATAGCAGAGCAGGGAGATACCTCCCCGCTCGGCTATTGTTCCGTCGCTACCGCTATAGCAGCCGCAGCGGCTGCTACAGCGGTAGCGACGGCCACTAAGTTAAGAAGCGCCCGGGCGGAAAGGCGACTGCAGTTAGTGTGTGTATCCCCGCTGGTAGTTGCAACGGCGCGGGGATACACACACCCGCTGGCGTCCCTCTTGCAGTGTGGCGGCTGGCGCCCTGTGCGACCTCACTGGTCGAACGTATCCAAGGCCGGCCATGGACACAGGTGCAGGGCTCGTTACAGTAGGTGTATCAGAGCTGTCTCTGCTACTGATCTCAGTACCTGTGTGTCCATCACATGACCATGGACAGAATTTTATCCACTAGAAGTAAACGATGAAGGTCCCTACTGAATAACAACAAGCAGAGACATTGAAAACCAAGAGTAATTTATAGAGAAAGTATATTGGAGAATTGTATTACTTTTAATTCTACAAAAAAAATAATTTGGTGAAACCGGACAACCCCTTCAAGTTATTTGAAGCCTAGTGAGCTTATTGACATATCTCTCCTGCTTGTATATGGACGTATTCCTATAATAATCATTTATTAGCGAATTGCTACTTAGTCAGTTTTATAATATATTAGTGTAGGTTGAGCAAAGTTATCGCAAACACACAGCTAGCCATGCATATGAGTGCATATGAGATAAGTCATCCGCACCCGCCAATTTCGGCATGATCAGCCAGCGATCTCAGGTGTATGGGGCCTCCCGACTGTTCCCTGACATCTGCCATCAGCTATCTCATTTATATGGTCAGATTTAAACTCTTCTCATGTGTTTCACATGGTTCTATTACAGGATCTGGAGCACCATCTTGGTCTGGCCTTCAATGAAGTACAAGCAGCAAAGAAGACCTGGTTCAACAGGACCATCAGCTCCATAAAAACAGCCACTGGCGTGCAAGGAAAAGAGACCTCTTAACACCCCAACTCTTGTAAAATAATTAAGTCTTTATGAAAACATGACACCTTCTGTTGCCTTCCTTGGCCAGATATTTTGGTTTGCCTATATGTATGAGGACCAGGAGTGCAGCATGGCAGGATGGTAGTAAGTCAGTGCTTGTCAGATATATGTACGATTAGGCATCTCTGGCCCCCCTATTAACACCTCCAGAGATCACGTATTAAGAATCCTGAAACTAGAAAAGAGAAGGGTGAAGTGAAAAGCTTTCCGTAATACTCACAACACTCTATGGGTTCCATTTTGCCCTTTTTAAATGTTCTATGACAAGGAATAGTTTTTAAGATAACAATGAAATAATGGGTAATCATTAGGCCTATGTCCATATGCGAGATAATGACACTGAGCACATTAAGGGACGACGTGAAATCATGAGCTGAACAGTGGTGGTTCTTAATGTATCTTCACCAGTGACCTAATACAGTTAATACCAAAAGGAATCCGTTAGGCTTCACACTATTGCATCACATGCTTTTTTATTTTTATTTTTTTTACATCTTGAGATGATGTTTTAATAGTCAAAGCCTAATAGTCGTATAATGCATTGAGAAATATTTTGAGCTACTGTAGGTCTAACACATGGGTAATAGGCCATCAACCAGAAAAGCTCAGCCTTCCTAGGCACAAATATTAAATTATATGGCCATGTAATAATGCCAAGACACATCACTATTGTGTACTAAAACTGTAGAGATTACTGGTTGAGTTAATTTAAGAAAGAATTGAGATACGAGGAGACAAAAGGGGCCTCTCTTGCCAACCTCACGTGTAGAGCAGTTGACTGTTATCTCTGTACCCACCAGAAGTCGAATAAGACCACCTTAGTATGTTGTTGTTTGTCTAGCGGCCAACGCCGTCTTGCAACGACAAAGCGCTGTCTGCTCCGTCTAGCATATTTATGAGTTGCACACACTCGGTTTTGAAGATAATCCACAGATACTGAAGAAGGTCATTGAGAAGCAGTCAAATGTCTTGAGATAGCCTGTTCTCCTACAGGCATGTTATAGCACTGAACGGGGCTTTTTGCTTTGCTTTCTTTGACCACCCCGGGTTTAAAGCACTTGGCTTTCGTCTTTCTGGCGATGTTTGTTCATTTCACCTCTCACACCTCACAGCTACTGTTATAGAATTTCTATTTAACTCGTCAATCCGTTAACTCTTGTCTTGTCTGAGGCCCGTGGTACATTCATTGAATGCCTCAAAAGGAGCAAACTGGAGCCATTGATGGACTGTTGCAGGGTCATCGGTGCAGAGAGAGATCCTGAACAGAAGACCCCTAATCTATCTCCAGCAACTTTGGGAAGACTGGTCTATCCTTTTTATCCCACGTAGGAGAGGTTTTGTCAAATAGCTCCACTTCTAGGGCTCGTGAACAGCAGTAGGAGATCTGCACTGTAGGTGCTAAACACAAAGCACGTGTCATTCCTTTGGAGTTACAATATCGTGTAGAAATCGGATGTAGAATGGCAGTTTTGCACCTTTTTTTTTTTTATTTATACTTGTTTTTGTTTTGCTCGCATTTTTTGCATCCGTGATAAAATTGTTTAAAGTGTAAGCAGGTTACGCGAAGAGGCACTGGTTTGTGTATATATACAGTATATAAAAAGTTTGGTTTATTTTGTATATCTACTTTTTTCTTAGTTCCTGTACTAACGCTAGATACTGTAAAAGTTATATATCTGAAACATAACATGAAATGCAAAAGATTTCTTTCCCATCTCTGCGACAAATGTCCTTTATTGTTTTAAACAGAAGAAGATTGCTCTTCTTATTTGAAAGTGTGCTAATAGTTCTGGTGTAGGTGCGGTGTGTAAACCCATAATGAACTAAAATATAAAGTACTATTAAATTTGACAACTGAGCACTTGATTTCCTTGTGTCTCTGCACTGAACACGGCCTCACATTGTATTGCTGTTGAAAATGGTAATTCATACACACAAATGACTATTAAACAGTACTGAACAGTGAACCTCGATTAAAGGTTTGTGTTACTTCCGAATCTCATCACAAAATCCACATACAAAGTTGTGTAACAATGTAAATACATTGAACGACTTACCTTGTACTTATCCTAAGATACAGCCTGTATTATACTCCAGAGCTGCATTCACAGTTCTGCCGGTTGTTATTGGAAACCGCAATCTTGACAGATGCTTTGCTATTTGGGAGTTTTTCCTTAATGAGATTACTGTAAAGTGTTTGGTGTAAAGACCATATATCACAGAATGAAAATCACCTGAGTAAGCAGACATTGATCCAGCAAGGAGATTTCAGCTCTGAAGCCTGCAGCGTTGTAAATGCTGCTCTTGACTATAATGTGTTCTGTAACTCCATATCAGTAGAAGATAAACAATACGATGTAATTGCAAAATTACTTTACTTTTTATGTTGATTGATTCAATTTAACTGTAAAATTCTATCCATAGGTGCACATATTTGCTTTAAAGGGACGATAAACCTAAGTTAGAACTTCTCTGACTTTTAATGCAATCCTTTATCTGTAAAGTCATTTCAAGTAACTTTTGTTCATGTTTTCCCCCTATGACCATTTAGAGAGGATACGTGCTCTCTGATTGTAACATTTTGTTCCCCATTTTTTTGGTACTAGAGGGATGAGAAGATAATCAGTTACACATCTAATCACCCCCTGCACCTAATCAGACTTTTTGTCGACTCCATGACTCAGCTATTTACTAGCATCTGGTTTGAAGAGATTTTCGATCATTATATGATAATATAGGCATATAAGTCATAAATATAAGTGGCACGTATGAGCTCGCACTTTTTCGTCCTTTATTTTTAGAGGGTGTAGTGCATCTTTGGCTCTGCTTGGGTCCCACTTTTAGCCATAAACATGATTTTTTTTAATGCATTTTTTTACACAACATTACACTTTGATGATTGACAGACTTCCCTTCATGAGCATGCATACCTAGATAACTGTCAATCACTGAGTATGACCGACCACTGGACTCCTAAGCCCAGAATGAGCAGGGATTTAAATAAATAAATTCCAAGTTATACTTAGTATTTTTCCACAGAACTATATATCCATCTGCTCAGCCTCTCCTGCTCCATAATTTGCACAATGGACAGAATGTACATTGTGAGAGTCTCCCTTTAATGGGTGGCTAGAGTCTTTCAGGTCTTGGAAAAGCAACAGGATCAATTTGTGGGATTTCCTTAAAGGGGTTTTCCCATCAGAGACATTTATGCATCTTGCTGCAGTCCATGACTAGAGTACTGCCTTGAAAAATGGGTACAAATCAACCCTATAAAAATGTACCCGACCAAACTCAACCATGGTTTTTCTTTGCCTTCTTCTGGATCAACACGGTAGGATTATAGGTTGGACTTATCCTGTGGATATGTCATAAATGTCTCTCATGGGAAAACCCCTTTAAATGGGATTCAAATCCAAAGTAAAATCCCACGGAGACCCTGACGGAAAGCCGACGGAGTCCATTAAAGTCAATAGGCTCCGCCGGCGATGTCCGTCGTGCAACGAAACAGTTTCTTTTGGCATTCCGTTCTGCTCCTCTTATGAGCAGAACAACACAGATGTGAACATTGTCAAAATGGACACTTGTTGGCATGACGAAAGCCCCAGCAGTGGATACGTTTTTTTTTTGTTTTTTTTTTAAAGAGACAAAAAAAAAAAAATCCAACAGGATAGCCAAACGTGATGTGAACCTAGCCTTAGTAAACCTGTGAATGACACTACAGTTATCCTCTATCCACCTGGAAATAGCTGCTCATAGACAGACTGCATTTACCTGCCCTCCTGAAGCATTAGTTGGTATGTACTTCCAAATTCGTAGGTCCTTTTTTTTTGTTTTTTAGTGAATTTCTCACATGTTAGCAAAATGATCATCTATAGGCACATCTCTGTTTATTCCTCTAGTGGTTCTGGATGTTGAAGAATGCTTGAATTAAGATTACTCTGGTAAAAACCTTAACGATCAGCATATACTATATTTCTATGTTTCTACTAAGATCCTTTTAAGAAAAAATGTGAACTGTGTATGTTTGATTGTTCCTATGCAAATAATGTTTTACAGTGCTGGTAGCTGTGTGTAGAATCACCACACACACATGGATGTGTATAGATCATTATTGGGGATTATATTTCCTGATTTGGGACTCCATAGTCCACATTTTCTCAGATTGGCGTATCTCTGCATGCGTCAATTTGCACCAAATTTTGCATAATTTCAATGTGGCCTAAACTTACAGGTAGATTTACGAAGACTGGCATTTCATATGCGAGTGAGGCGCACGCCTCTTAATAAATTTGTTGCATCTTCTGCTGTAGATTCACCAGAAAAGGAAATATATGCCAACTTTGACCTAGCATAGATTTCTCCTAGAATTTATGCCAGCTTTGTTTTTTGTTTTTTTAAGAACAGTTTTTGTATTCCATACATTCCAGTAAAATTTTCATTCAGAAAATAATTTGAAAAATATTACCATGCAAAGTAACAAATCATCTTCAATTCTTTATGGTAAAGGGAAAACATACACATTTGGAATTGAAATTGTATTGTAAAATATTCCCTCTCACATATTCATGTAATGTGTGTTCCAGAGGTCGCACTAAATATTTTTCAGCAGAGTAAAAATACTCCTCTTAGCATTTTAAAGGAGTATTTTACCCATGAAGGAGTAAGTATATTATTGCAGTAATAACATTTTATGGTATATACGCTAAAAATAAAATATTTAGTGTTTTTGCTGTAAACTTTGTGGTCAGTCCACACGGCAGTGCAAATGCCTCATTTAGACTGTGGACAGACTAAGGCCCCATGCAAACGACCGTAATAAATGGACCCATTCACTTTCATTGAACAAGGACACCTTTCCGTGCCGTAGAAATGTTCCGAAAATTATGAAACATGTCCGTTCTTTTGCATTTTGCGGGCCGTGCTCCAATACTTTTGTATGGGAGCACGGCCCGAAAAGGCGGGTGGCAGTCGGCGGCCGGCTGTGCCCGCAATCGCGGGCCGTGATTGCGGGCACGGTCATGTGCATGGGGCCTAACCGCAGCAATTAGGGTGTGTTCATACATTGTGAACAAATCGTGGATTTTGGCACGATTTTCGTAAATTTGCTCCAAAAAACATGATTTGACCACAACTTCTGAACAGACTCTTACAGCAGAGGCTGTTACCAAATACACTACCGATCAAAAGTTTTAGAATAGCTAAATTTTTCCGTTTTTATTGATATTTACACAGTTTAATGTCTCAAATTTACTTTGCAATGAAAGCATAGAAGAAATAAACACGTTAAGATGAATAAAAATAATGGATTAACTTTGTTTCAACAAATTAAATCTAGGTTTTTGACTCCTCAAAGTAGCCACCTCTAGCTGATAGAACAGCTTTACACAATCGAGGCATTCTTTCTAAAGTTGCATTCAGATATTGTTCAGAAATGTCTTTCCAACATTGTTGTGGACGTTCCCACAAATGTGCGGCACTTGTAGGTTGCTTTTCTTTCACCCTTCTGTCCAGTTCATCCCAAACAAGCTCAATGGGGTTTAAGTCTGGAGACTGTGCAGGCCAATCCATTCTTTGAAGCCTACCGGCTTCTTGTCTTCTTAGGTAGTTCTGATATAACCTAGAAGTATGTTTTGGATCGTTGTCTTGTTGTAATATGAACCCCTGACCAAGTAGGCATACACCAGAGGGTATTGCATGGCACATCAAAATGCTGTGGTAGCCCTCTTTGTCCAGTTTGCCAGTAACCCTGTGCAAGTTGCCAACGCTGGATCCAGCAAAAGAACTTCAGACCATCACGCTTCTTCCTCCTCCATATTGACAGTTGGTGTCACACACTGAGGAAGCATCCTTTCACGTGCTCCACGACATACAAAAACCCTGCATGATGTACCAAAGATGTCAAATTTTGATTCATCAGTCCATAAGACCTTCCACTCTTCAGTAGTCCACTGGAGGTGCTGCTTTGCCTAGGCAAGTCTTTTTTTTAATTTTGAAATCTTAGCAGTGGCTTTCTTACTGATACTTGACCTGTCAAACCCACAGATAGAAGTCTTCTCTTCACAGTTGAAATGGAATCTTTCCTTTTCTGCTGCATTAAACTGGGCTTGAAGATTTTGTGCTGTGAGGTGCCGATCACGCAAACTGTTGACTCTCAAAAACTTGTCATCTGATTTTGTAGTGGCCTTTGGTCTGCCAGACACCTTCCTGTCAGAGTTTCCAAGTGCCTCTTGATGGTATAGGAAACTATAGGACAGACCTACACTTCTAAGGGTTATAATTGCCTGTCTGTCGTCTTTTGTTAATTGCCTTTTTTTCCATTATGATATCAATGTGCTCTGTCCAAATTCTGCCCTACAGGGTGTTGTAAGGGTGTCTGTAGCAGTGACATGCCCCCTTGCCAGTTCGGGAGACAAAGTACAAGACTGATCTCTCACAGGAGCTAAAGAGATGAGATCGCACATGCACGCTCTCCTCTCCACAGCTCTTACACTGTCCGTAGCACTGACACGCCCCCTTGCCAGTTTCAGCAGAAGACTGATCTTGAAAGCTGAAGAGAGAGCGTCCGCGCGCGCACTCTCCTCGCTCTTGCTGTAACACTGTCCATATCTGATTGGACGGTGTCACAGCCATAGTAACACACCCCCTTGCCAGTACACGCCCCATTGACAGTTCAGGGGGTTATTTAAATATCGGGCGCCAAATATAATGGCACCGATATCTAAATAACGGAGGGAGGCAGAAAAAAATTGTAAAGTGCCCCAGGGTTTGTGCAGCCCTCCCCATTACATGCTGCACTCGGCTGCACATGTATGGGGAGGTGAAAGGTTCTTTTTAAATGACCAATTTCAAGAACCCTGCTGATTTTATTTTATTTGTATATTATGGCAACATTTCTTCTATCTATTTCAATAATTTTATATTTGGATTTCTGTATTATAAACCGAATTAAACCGTATGTTACTTTTGGTTACAGAGGTCATTATAACATGTTGAAGTAGTAGTGATGCATGCTAGCCAAACAAAACAGAACAGGATACTATAGGTTTCTTAAGCCAATAATATTTTGCATTAAAGAAGTCAAGCTGTCAAACTAGAAATTGTGCAAAAGAATGCAAAATGCAACAGTTCACATAAAACACAAGGACTCCGTTGGAGGCCTCCATGAGGGTCATAGTAATTTGTAGTACTGTTGGTTGGACTCCATAAAGAGCTGAAGAGAGAACTGCTACGTACGTAAGGTTTTAACTGTCAACGTGAAAGTCCACTGCATTGTGAAGACTAATCTTCGACAATCAAGTAGAGCACGATAAAGCATCAGTTCTACAGTACAAACCCGTAATCCGGACCTGTAGAGAACTAATTGTAGAAATACCATCCCAATGTGGAGGGAGAGTCATCCTGTTCTAACTAGTGACAGAGCCGTAACCATGTTGTCCTGTAGGACATCTAGTGCGGTCAGAAGAAATGAATCTGCAAGTCTAGTGCCAAAGGTTGCACTCCAGTGACATCAGAGGTTGACAATTGAAATCTCTCGTACAGGATCTAGGCCAGTTTTTCTCTGGGAATGCCATATTTAATTTTAGAGATTTGTTTGGAAAATCAAAGATTTGCAGAGCTCGTCCAATGTACGTCCAGCCATGCCCATCCCCCTTATATTTAACTTGAGTTACCATATTCTATTTCAAAGTTAGTGGACTTATTGAATTACTATGTTCAAGCTTTACTCCGATTATTCCTTTTTAAATTCTACATTTCCAGTACAAGTAACATTATTTTTATCTCTTTGAATATTTATATTTAGATAATACAAATGGCTCCAGTCCTCTTTCTCTTTTATTACATAGCCATCTCTTGTTCACATTGACTGCCACTATTGAATAGCAAGATCGTGGTGACTAATACAAATCTATTCATACTGTGAAACGGTTTCTATGAAGTTTAAGATAAAATGTTATATAATTTTGAAAAAAAAATATTTAAAATGTGAGATTAGAATACTGTGATGCCTTTCTGATGCTATATGACTGGATTCCTTTATGCTAATTCTCTTTAGAGTCCACTCCATTTTTTGGACTTAGAAAAAAATAAACAACAGCAGAAGCACCCAAAGCTTAATGAACACGTTCTTTCGAAGGAATGTTCCTGGCAAGACTGACTCAGGTTGTCATGCCTAGTGCAGGGCCTAAAGGGGCGGTGCATGATCGGGATAATCTCATACACTGCCCCCCTCAGACATTAAAAAGGCTGTGTCACCAGATTATAAGTGCCCTATCTCCTACATAATCTGATCGGCGCTGTAATATAGATAACAGTGGTTTTTATTTTGAAAAACGATCAATTTTGAGCAAGTTATGAGCAATTTTAGATTTATGCTAATTAGTTTCTTAATAGACAACTAGGCGTTTTTTAACTTTTTACCAACTGGGCGTTGTAAAGAGAAGTGTATGACGCTGACCAATCAGCGTCATACACTTTTCATTGTTCCAGTCCAGCTTCTTTCACTGCACACAGTGTGATCTCGCGAGATGACACTGTGCTGTCATTCACCGTGAGATCACGCTTGCTGTGATTAAGTCCCACAGAAACTTTACCGAAGTGTCGGGAGTGTGAATAGACATCACGTCCTGGTTGGAGGCGATGTCTATTCACTCTTGAGACAGTTCGGTAAAGTTAATGTGTGAGTAAGTGACAGCACAGCTAAACGTGAATGGAGAGAAGTGTATGACGCTGATTGGTCAGCGTCATATACTTCTCTTTACAACGCCCAGTTGTCTATTAAGAAACTAATTAGCATAAAACTAAAATTGTTCATAAGTTGCTCAAAAATGATTGTTTTTCAAAATAAAAACCACTGTTGTTATCTACGTTACAGCGCCGGTCACATTATTTAGGAATTGGGGCACTTATAAACTGGTGACAGAGCCTCTTTAACTAGGCATTACACAGGGCATCAGTTTTACTTGGCGTGATCCTTTAAACATCAGCAGCCCATGTCACTTATCAGTAGCCTGTATGTATCTAAACCACACTTTCTTACATTTCAATTGCTGTATGTGAAGATTCTCTTACTAATTTTAGTTATGAAAAGTTATATTATCTTAGTGCGACAAAAACTTTGCCTCCTTGGAAATTCTATCATCAATGAAGAAAGGAGAAAAGTGCAAAGCAGAAGGCATCTTACCTGTTGAATTTTGGGGATATAGAACTTGCCTTTGACAACTGCAAGGTATGCAACACGATAACGGTAAGAAGTGAAAAAAAAGTTGATAAAGGGAAAAATCACTCCAAAAACCTTTCACCTTTTCTTGAAAAAATGCAAATCTAGTGGTGTTGAGAGCTGTAGTTATTTTAATGTTGTGTTCTGTGGGGAACTCCTGCTAGATTTTACACTGAATGCATATCCTGGAAGTGAAGCACTTTTTAGAACACTGCTATAGTGTTTTTTGTTTAAAACGTTTTATTTATTACTTTAAAGGAAAGTCTAGCTTTGTAATATATTTTTTAATTGTTCTAATACATCTAAAATCAGAAATTTAACTTAGACAAAAATCCTTAATTAAAAATCTTTTTTTTTCTATTGCGCCTATACAGACTTAATTTTTCCATGGTTACAGACTACAAACCTTGTGTAGTCTGATCCTGCAGTCATTCTCCCTTCCATCCGTCTACTACCAAATTAATATTAGCAAGAAATAAGGTGACAGGTGGATGGAAACATGACTACAGGGTTAGACTACACAGAGTTTGTTTCTGTTACCATGGAAAGGTTTGCCGGGAAGCTGCAGACACACAAAAAAAAAAAATTTATTTTTTTATTAAGAATGTTTTCAAAGTTGCTTTATTTTTATATTTTAGATATACTGGAACAATGTTAAAGGGAAGGTGTCACGAAAATATTTTTTTTTATATAATATTGCTTTTAGTTTGATATTAAAATAAATTGTGTTCTTGTGTTGTACTTTTTACTTTATTCTTACTTTTACTTCTCTATGGGGGCTGACATTTTTTTTTTCATCTCTGTATGTGTCGATTAACAACACATACAGAGATGGAATACGGCACATACATCCCCATAGAGAATGCGAACGGGAGCCGTTCCATTCACTATAGTGTACGCCATCTGTGCAGGACTGGCGCATGCGCCGCTCCCACACAGACCAAAAGGAAGGTTTCTGGCAGAGCGAAATCCGGCGCCATTTTCATGTGGACCGGAAGCCGTGGCTGGACAGTAAGATGACTTCCAGTCGCAGCTTCCGGTCATATGTTCAAGGCAGCGATGACGCAAGGAATAGGAGCGGAGGCGGCAGCGGCGGCAGGAGCAGGTAAGTTATGTTTGTGTATGTGATGTGTGTTTTACGTTCGTGTATGTTTGTGTTATACTGTCTGATTACCACTGTATCTAATCCTCCTACACTGCATTCGCTCAGAAAATGGCGGCACACAGTGTAGGAGCTTTGAAGATTCAACCCCCTCCTCCTGGCAATAGCCAGGATAAGGGAGGGGGGATTGTGTGAGAACACTAGAACGAGTGTGTCTACCCCAAATTTGCAGCATAAATCAATGAGGTTGCTTTACCACATTGCCAATGCTGCAATTTTGGGAATTGCTCCCTCTAGTGACCAGCACATGGAAATGTTATAAATTAGAATCTAATTTATAATATTTCCTGACTTGTGAAAAAATTAAAACAATGTGTAATCACTTATATACTAACTGTTTAACTGGGAAAAAAAAAATTCTAGCGACACATTCCCTTTAAAGGCTATGCACATATTAGCAACAATTTTAAGTTTTGTTAAGGCCATAATCACGCACACAGTTTTGTGTCAGTTCAGTTTTTGGCTCTTTTTTTTTATAGCCAAACTCAGAAGTAGACCCAAAATAAAGGAGATGCATCAGTCTATTCTTTATACCTTTCCTTCCTTTTGAATCCACTTCTGGCTTTGGCTCAAAAATCTGAGCCAAAAACTGAATCAAAACTGTGTGTGTGTGTGTGTGTGTGTGTGTGTTAATTGTAAGCACAATATAAGGTAAAATAAAACTGGTCATGCAGATAGGTAGGTACAAAATAAGGCAGGAAGGCCTATCCTTGTTACTAACAGTAAAGCAGGAAGGCCTATCCTTGTGACTATAACACTAAAGCAGGAAGGCCTATCCTTGTGACTATAACAGTAAAGTAGGAAGGCCTATCCTTGTGACTATAAGGGGGGATTCACACGAACGTGTATTGGGTCCGTGCGGGCCGCGTGGTTTTCACTCGCCACGCACAGACCAATACAAGTCTATGGGGCAGTACAGACAGTCCGTGCTTTTTGCGCAGCGTTTGTCAGCTGCGCAAAAAGCGCGACATGCTCAATATCTCCGCGTATTTCGCGCATCACGCACCCATTGAAGTCAATGGGTGCGTGAAAACCACGCAGGTCGCACGGAAGCACTTCCGTGCGAACCGACTGAAACAGCGCACCAGCTGTCAAAAGGATGAATGTAAACAGAAAAGCACCACGTGCTTTTCTGTTTCCAAACATCCAAACGGCGTGTCTTTGAGATGAGCGAACCCGGACAACCAAACCGAACTTCACTGTGTTCGGCCGAACTCGTTTTGGCCGAACCCGGCAAAAAAAATTCCGGTACGCGACGTCAGGAGATAGTCACTGTCCAGGGTGCTGAAAGAGTTAAACTGTTTCAGCACCATGGACAGTAACTTCCGATCCCAATATACATGAACCTGTAAAAAAAAAACGAAGTTCTGACTTACCGATAACTCCCGGCTTCTTCCTCCAGTCCGAACTCCCGGGATGACAATTCAGTCCAAGTGACAGCTCCAGCCAATCACAGGCCAAGCACAGGCTGCAGCGGTCACATGGACTGCCGCGTCATCCAGGGAGGTGGGGCCCGATGTCAAGAGAGGCGCGTCACCAAGCACGCGTCACCAAGGCAACGGCCGGGAGGGAAGTTCTCGGTAAGTACAAACTTTTTCTTTTTTTTTTTAACAGGTTTCTCGATATTGTGTTCGGCATTCACTGTCGAGGGTGCTGAAAGAGTTACTGCCGATCAGTTAGCTCTTTCAGCACCTTGGACAGTGACGGGCGTCGACTAGCCTCATCTCTATGATGGCGGCTGCGCGAAAATCACGCAGCCGTGCATCATACACGGATGACACACGCAGCTGTCAAGTGGTTTTTGCGCGCGCAAAACGCCGCGTTGTTTGCGCGCGCAAAAACGCAACGTTCGTCTGAATCTGCCCTAACACTAAAGCAGGAAGGCCTATCCTTGTGACTATAACAGTAAAGCAGATAGTCCAGAAGGGGGGGGGGGTAGATAAGGTCCAAGGTTGATAATTGGGAAAAGAGAGGAATGAAAAGCAGAGGGGATAAGAGGAAAAGCATTTAGAGAAGGAAAATAACGTATATCCAATAAAGTAGCAGTCCAAATATCTGACATAGGAAAGACGGGCAAAGTCAATATATGTGAACCATGGTCACCAGATTTTCATTAATTTGTTTTGCGTACGGCACTATTTTTTGTTTATATGCAGCCTGTTCATCCTGTCCCTGAGTTCTGTGAGGAGGAACATAATCATCTTTCAAGAACTCAAAAGTTTTCTCGGTGGCCAGGCATAAAAAGGAACATCAACTCGATGTTGTTAGAGTCACTTAACGGTCCTTGTAAAGTCTTAACCATTCTTCTCTCGACTCTGATAACTTGCTGCAGCGTGATATTACTCAGCAAAAGCCATCGACAAGCCAAGAGTCAAGGTAAAGTTTCTTGCCACTGTGTATTTAGTGTGTGAAAAGTCAAGGTAAAGATGGCTACATCTGTATTTGGAAAAGTCTTTGAATGAGGCCATACAGGGCATTTCTACCATATGTGTAGCATGTCATCCGGAAAATTGCTGCTCAAAATAGGACAAAGGGTCATTTGTACAAAACACGCAATGCAGGCTTGGCACGAAGTACTGTACTTTATGAAAACTTTCTAGGCAGACTTTAGGGTGGTGATCGTGATAGAACATTTCAATGGTTGACCACATGCTGTCCCTTTCTTCAACTAGATGAAGCTGGGCGTGAACAAGAGCGGTGCTGTACATGGAAATAAAAGCTTGTGACCTTTCCATGTGATGTATTAGAAGTAACGCGGGCGGCGGCGGTCCCCGCCACTGGGTTGCTCGCCTCCCCCGCCGGCGTCCTCGTGGCTCTGCTTCTCATGGCCACAAATCTTTGCCTGCTGCGCTACGCACATTTTACGCGTGCGCACTCCCTGGCAATTTCTTAAAGGGCTAGTGCGTTCATTCACAATCTTCTCCAACCAATCCCAGAGGCTGAGTGCGTACTTAAAGTAATCTCACTGTTTACCTGGCGCCTGAGAAGCTTTGATGCAACTTAGTTTGTTCCTGTGAAGGTTCCTATCCGTATCCTGCTACCAGTTCATTTTCTGCTATCCGCTACCAGTCTGTATCCTGCTATCAGTCCACATCCTACTCCCTGCTACCATTTTGTATGCCACTACCAGCCCGAATTCTGCTACCTGCTTCCAGTCGGTATCCTGCTAGCTAATATGAGCCTGTGGCCTACTACCTGTTGGCAACCTGTATCCTGCTGCGAGCCTGAAGACCCGCTACCTTCTGTGAACTGTGATCTCGGATCTATACCTGCCTGCCATGGT
Organism: Rhinoderma darwinii; assembly: GCF_050947455.1. Lineage (NCBI taxonomy): Eukaryota > Metazoa > Chordata > Amphibia > Anura > Rhinodermatidae > Rhinoderma > Rhinoderma darwinii. The sequence continues at coordinate 26,200,032 of NC_134694.1, read as the reverse complement.
ATCTTCTGCCACTGCCTGTACCTATGGTGTATTTCACTTGTCTCCTGGCCCGCTGTGCCAGCTGCTACTCACACCGGGACCATCTCAAGAGGTAGTGTCCTGGTAGTCTCCCCGCAGCGAAGTCTGCACGGGGGTTAACCTCTTCAGAACACAGCCTAGTTTTGGCCTCAAGGCTCAGCCCATTTTTCAAATCTGATATATTTTACTTGATGTGTTAATAACTTCGGAATGCTTAAACCCATCTATGCGATTGTCAGACTGTTTTCTCGTGAGACATTGGGCTTTATGTTAGTGGTAAAATTTGGTCGATATATTCAGTGTTTATTTGTGAAAAATAGCAAAATTTAGTTAAAATTTGAAAAATATAGAATGTTTCTGAATTATACCACCCAAAATAGTTACTAGTTCACATTTTCCATATGTCTACTATATGTTGGCATCATTTTTTCAACATTCTTTTTTTTTTTCTAGGACATTACAAGGCTCAGAACATAAGCAGCAATTTCTCATATTTTGACTAAAATTTCAAAAGCCTCTTTTTTTAGGTACCAGTTCAGTTCTGAAGTGGCTTTGAGGGGCCTATATATTAAAAACCCCCATCAAACACCCCATTTTAGAAACGACCCCTCAAAATATTCAAAACAGCATTTAGAAAGTTTATTAACCCTTTAGGTGTTTCACAGGAATTTAAAGCAAAGTAGAGGGGAAATTTACAAATTTCATTTTTTTTGTCAGAAAATACTTTTTATCCAATTTTTTTCTGAAAAACAGAAGGTTTTACCAGGGAAATGCAACTCCATACTTATTGCTCAGATTCTTCAGTTTTGAGAAATATCCCACATGTGGCCCCAGTGTGGTAACGGACTGAAGCACAGGCCTCCGAAGTAAAGGAGCACCTAGTGGATTTTGAGGCCTCCTTTTTATTCGGCACCATGTCCGGTTTGAAGAGGTCTTGTGGTGCCAAAACAGTTGAAACTCCCCAAAATGACCCTATTTGGCATACTACGCCCCTCAAGGGACTTATCAAGGGGTATAGTGGACATTTAGATCCCACAGCTTTTTTGCTGCATTTTGTGGAATTAGGCTGTGCAATTAAAAATCAAATTTTTTAGATAAAAGGTACTGATTTTTAATTTTTACAAGGAATAAAGGAGAAAAAGCACCCCACCATTTGTAAAGCAATTTCTCCTGATTACGGCAATACCCCATATGTGGTCATAAACAGCTGGTTGGACAAACAGCAGGGTTCAGAAAGGCAGGAGTGCTATTTGGCATGTCGATTTTGCTGGATTGGTTTCTGCGCGCCTTGTCGCATTTGCAGAGCTTTTGAAGTACAGGGGAAACCCCTGAAAAGTGACCCCATTTTGGAAACTAGACCCCTTGAGGAATTCATTGTCGTTTTCATGGGGTGCATGCGTTATTTTGATCAGTTTTTATTCTATTTTTAAGCGGTGTGGTGACTAAAAAACAGCAATTCTACTATTGTTTTTTTATTTCATTTTTTTTTTTTACAGCGTTCACCATGCACTATAAATAACATTAATTTTATTCTGCGGGGTGATACGATTACGGCGATACCATATGTTTATAGTTTTTTTTTATGTCTTATGCTGTTTGCACAATAAAATACTTTTTTAGAAAAAAATCATTTACTTATTGTGTTGCCATATTCTAAGAGCCATAACTTTTTTTATTTTTCCATCAAGAAAGCCGTCTGAGGACTTGTTTTTTGCGTAACGAACTGTAGTTTTGATCAGTGCCATTTTTAGGTACATGCGACTTTTTGATCTCTTTTTTTTTTTTTCATTTTTTGGGAGGTGAAGTTACCAAAAAATGTTTGATTTTGGTATGGTTTATTGTTATTTTCTTTTATGGTGTTCAACTACAGTCTTGGATTTGTTAGAAGGGAATACATTTTTTTATTACGTATGCATTTCAGGAACAAAGTTATCCAACACCCATATCCATGTCAAACGTGAAAAAGTAACTGCCCTCTTTAACTGGTTGCACTTCATTTTAATATTAAAAGTTGCCATTTTTATTTTGGTATTTCACTGAGATTGGTTGGAGCCATCCAAAACGTTAATATTGTTTCTCCTTAGCCATAAGGATGTAGACTACATTTGTCTTTTGGATCAAACGAGACACAATTTAACTCAGGCTTATGATCAGATGATTGGATATTTAAAAAATGTCTGCACTTATCCAATTCCTTTAAGGAGGCCATATCACTTCCTGGGAAACCTCATGATGTGATAGAAGATGAAAATCTAAAAACTTTCGCAAATATATACAGTATATATTCAGGAAAATGTAAGATTTAGTCATAAAAGCTCTGGCCCTTTAGGAAAGGGAGAAGACTTCAGCTGAAGTCAGCAGCAGTGAGCAGTCAAAGTCCCAAGATTTTGACTCTGTGACTGCTTCTAAGCTGAAAGTGTCCACTGTGAGGGGGGGGGGGGTTGTGAGTAACGCATGTATGGAGGGAACATCCCTCCTGCCGTCTTCATGCTCGATGTTGTTATATTAGCAGCAATGTACGATAGATTCCTGTATATTATGGAGCAGGAAGAAGCAGCAGCAGAGGTAAATCCTGTCACAGCTTTCTCCTCAGTGTGTGACTTCTGCTGGCTCTGTGTGTATGTAGTGAGATACTCAGATTAACCTTCTACATCCAGCTGTGTCCTCCTCTAGCAGATTAACACTTTACAAAAAACTGTGTCCTCTATCGGATTATCCCTTTTCAGCCAGCTATGTTCTCCTCTAGCCGGTTAAAGAGGACCTGTCGTATCCTCTGACATCCAAAATCAGCTGGAATGCTTACAAGCTGCTGCAAACTCTGTTTGTTTTTTCTATCCACCCATGTTCCCCTGCAATCGGTGTAAATCTCAGTCACAGACACTAAGCGCTGAGGACCACCCACTTGACAGTCTCCTCGTACAGGTCATGGAAACTAATAGGACTGATTGCAGGGGAGTACGGGCAACTAGTAAAAAAGAAAACCGGCACTGCACTCATCGCTGCAATGGCTGGTGGTTTTAAATGTCAGAGGACAGGTCCTTATTAACACTTCACAAGCAGCTGTCTCCTCCATCTCCTAGCTAGGATGTAAAATACACAGGAAAATCTTATTACATGGCTGATAAATTAACAATATTATGTATGAAAGTTCATGCTCCTAAATGGAGGTGTGGGAAGATTTATAAGAATAATAGAGGGGCTCGACTCTCTCATTGGATTCTATGGACCAGCCAATTGACAAAACAGAGAAAAGGTGATTCGCTCACCCCAAATTCTGAACTGAACATGAGTCTCCGCTTTGCCATTCAGATGCTGTATAGAATACGCTTCCCCTCACAGTTGGTATCTCCAAAAGAAGAAAAGAATCTCATAATATTTGGACCTCACTCTGCTGAAATGAAAATAAATCCCCTGTCCTGTAATACTGAGGGAAATCCGCTGTTCTACTAATATGTATTGGAAATAATTCTTCATAATTACATCCACTGTCACTTTTTGTGTTTTTTCTCAGAACCGATAGCTCCTCTTTAACGGGGTTGTCTCACGACAAACATTTATGGCATACCCACAGGATATGCAATAAATGTCTTGTAGAAAGGGGGTTTCCCCCTGACCCCCGTTTCTGCCTAGTAAGATGGCTACTGCTTGCTACAACCAGGCAGTAAAGGTGTTTGGGTTCCGGCAACAGCCAAGTTCGCTGAGCTACGCTGTTTCTCTGACTTATTTACTTTAATGGGAGTTACGGAAAAAGCGGAGCTCAGTTGATTCCAGAACCAGACTACCTTCACCGCCTGGTTGATCAAGTCCAACCTATAATCCCACCTTGTTGATCCAGAGGAAGGCAAAACCCCCCATTTTTGCTTGTGAATTCAAGCGTGTGATTTCCGATCATGAAGAAGAAAACATCGTAGCTCGCTGAGCTACACGGTTTCCGTAACTACCATTCAGTTCTATGGGACTTACAGAAACAGCGCAGCTCTGCGAGCTACAATGTTTTCTTCTACATGGTCGGAAATCACACGCTTCAGCCACAACACAGAGAGGTAGAACGGGGTTTGGGGGGCCCCCGTTCTAGAGATGGGACCCGCATCTATCAGACATTTATGTCATATCCTGTGGATATGCCATAAATGCCTGTTGTGAGACCACTCCTTGAGGGGCAGCATAGTACCTCCACATTGACAGTACTACCCCCATGCTTTAGTGTTGGTATGATGCTCTTACTGTAGGATGCTGTTGTTTTTTTTTTGCCAGATATGTGGCCTCCTGTAGCCATAGAACATTTATTGGCCATTCACATGTTATTTCCTACAAGTAGAAGCGAAGAGCAGAGGAGGAGTGTGATAAAGGTAAGTGTATTCATTCTTTTAATATTATATAAATATATCAAATGTACCTGTCACATGTGAAAATAAAGAATTTCTAAACGTACAGTTAATTTGTCATGTTATAATCTGCTTATTTCTGAAAAATTGTCACACTAGCATTACACCTGGCAAGTCCACAAAACTAAAATCTGCAAGCAAAATAAGACTTCATTCACATCTGCGTCAGGGTTCTGTTCTGGGGTTCCGTCTGACCTTTCCGTCGGAATGTAGCCCTGACTGAAACAAATAGAATACATAGGTTTCCGTTTGCATCACCATTGATTTCAATGGTGACTGATCCAGTGCAAATGGTTTCCATTTGTCTCAGTTGTGTAAGGGTTCCATTGTTTTGACTAAATGAATAGCATAGTAGACTACGGTATTGCTTCTGTCAAAACGACGGAACCCTTGCACAACTGAGACAAATGGAAACCATTTGCACAGGATCAGTCACCATTGAAATCAATGGTGATGCAAACGGAAACCTATGGCTTCCCTTTGTTTAAGTCTGGGTTCCGTTCCGATGGAAAGGTCCGACGGAACACCAGAACAGAACCCTGACGCCGATGTGAACAAAGCCCAAATGTAAAATGAAAACATTTAAAAATCATAAATCTCCTGGTGCAGAATGCACATTGTTGAGCTACAAGGCATGCAAAAACCTTTAACATACTAAAATAAGTTTGGGTGAAGTAGAAAATTTGAGGCAGATTTCAAAGAGATTAAAATAAATCCCTAAAATGTTTTCCAGTTTATTAATAGTAAGTATGCAACTTTTGAAATTTAGCTCCGTAGTTACCAGACTATTAGTTTTCCAAACTTCCCACGTATAAGTACAATATCAAGGGACTGGCAAAAAGCGAATGCCATCCCTATATTAAAAAATATTTTGATGAGCTCATGTTGTAATAATAATATATTTACTAACAGATCTTGTCCAAGTTACTTTTTATAAAGTAGTGAGCAGGAATCTGAACATATACAGTATGTAATATACAGTACTTGGACATTTCTAAACCATTTGTGGCTATTGCATTAAGTGAAGATCCTTTGGACTTGTGAACATGATTTGTAATTGTTTGCAAAGTTGGTTAAAAGGCCCTATCCATAAAGTAGCCACAAATGGCTCATATTCGAATTGGACTAATATTATACATGGTGCACCCCAGGGATCCGTACAAGGATCGTTACTGTGTAACCTGTTTATAAATAACGCAGAAGTTGGACTTAGGCCTCATGCACACAGCTGTGCCCTTAATCACGGCCCGCAATTGTGAGCATGGCCGGCCTGCGAAGGCCACGGGCCGCATTTTCGGGAGTATGGGAGCACGGCCCGTAAAAAAACAAAAGTAGGACATGCTCCATAATTCACGGCACGGTTCTACATTATAGACACCCTTCCGTAGCGATATGGAAAGGTGTCCGCGGCCAATAGAACCGGGCGGGTCCATAATTGCGGACCGCAATTACGGAGTTTTTTATATGGTCGTGTGCATATAATATATAGTAGTACTTTCTCTGTATTTGCAAATGACAACAAGCTCTGTAGTGTGATAAATGATAACAAGATATTGAAGAGGCATGGCTTCTGGAGAATGGCATTATTATTAAATTGGTAGGGTATGAAGGATCTTAGTTATGTGAACGGTAGATAAATGTAGTCTTGATAACCTAAATAGAGAATGCTGACATTCCAAATGATATCTTTATGTAAATATTCAAATGGGGCCCTATCATAACTTTTGGGATAATGTATTCCATGTAAGGACTCCCAAAGAAAACACGAGGTTACTGCTTGCATGTAGAGGACGAGACATTTAATCTCAAAGAGGATTTGTCACTAGTTTAGTAATTCCCTATCTCCTAGATAATCTAATAGGCGCTGTCACACTGACAGTGCTAGTGCCAATTGTGTCCCAAAACGTATATTACTTTAAAAGTTATGAGCTTTTTTTCTAAATATGCAAATGAGCCGTTGCTAGACAAGTGGGCGTCAACACCAGTGATTCTCCAGAGGTGGAGCTGCCTCACAGACTCTGACACTGTCCTATCAGCATGAAGCTCCTTCACACATGTGAGAGACTGAGGCTGGAGGGAAGGGGGATAGCTTCAAATAGCCATATCTTGGGCTGTGGACCACCTAGAACCGTGGTTGTGGTGGCATATGAAAGAGGAAATTCATGAACCTCGCAGTTGTAGCTGTGAAACAACTGGAGGTATCACCGGTTAAAGACACAGTCAGGAATGGGAACTGTATATGCATATAGTATACAGCTTCCATTCCTGACTTTTTTTCAACTGGCGATATCTCTAGTTGTTTCACAGCTAGAACTGTGATCCTATTGGCATATGAAAGATTAGAATCTCATCTTTCATATGCCACCAGAACCACTGTTCTAGGTGGTCACAGCAGCCCGAGGTATGGCTGTTTTTAAGTGTTCCCCCTTCCCTCCAGCCTCAGTCTTTCACACTGTGTGAAGCAGCTTCATGCTGATAGGTCAGCGTCAGAGGCTGTGAGGAGGCTCCACCTCAGGAGAAACGCTGCTGTTGACACGCGCTTGTCTAGTGTAGGCTTATTTGCATATTTAGAAAAAAAGCTCATAACTTTTAAAGTAATAAACGTTTTGGGAAACAATTTTCACTCGCATTATCAGTGTGACAGTTCCTATTAGATTAGCTAGGAGATAGGACATTACTAAACTAGTGACAGATTCTCTTTAAAGGGGTGTCCTGATCTTTTAAAAATTGTGTGTAACAGATTTAACTGTAGTAAGATTTGTCACTTATTACTGGACTGTCTGTAGCTGAAATCCCTTCGTAATCTAGTCTCACATGCACTCATATGACCATGCTCCTGTTGTTTCTCCTGCTTGTGTGATGTCTTGTACTCTGAAGACATGATTATCTCCTCCCCCGCCCCCTCCCTGTAGTATGGGACATCACGCATAACATGCCTCTTATCTCCACTGCTCCCAGTTCTCCGCCCCTGTCTCTCTATCTGGAGGGACCATGTTTCGCATGCTGGACAGCAGATAGTGCAGAGTCTAGCAGCAGAGCTGTGTCTCAGTAGCAGACCGTGAGTAATTACAGCACTACCTAACATCTTATAATAGAGGGGCAGCTTTAAATAAAGACAATGTCTCTGGGACTAAAGAGGAATTATGGATTCAACTCTATATGTTGGATATGTCTTTTTCAACCTAGTATCTGTAAAGTAGTCCTAAATGGCTCATATTCCTTTGGACTATTGTAATACATGATGTAACCCAGGGATATGTACTTCGGACCATTACATTCCACAGATCATACACTTATAAAAACTGTGTTCATTTGCTCTTTGGAAGGTTGTGTCTTTTGGCTCTGTTCACATTGGCCTTAAAAGCCTCTTTCGGGGGTTCCATTACTTTTGACGAGAAAAGTGCAATCAAAATGACAGAAACGTCGTCTGAATCCGTTGACCTCCTTTTTAAGTCAGTGGGGTCGACTGGTTGCCTCTTGGTACCATAATATGATGGATCCGGTGCAGCTTCTTGACTTGTATTATAAATGGGAGCAACTATTTTGTATGAACTGACCCTATGCCTAAGTTTACACATGGAGAAATCTTTCTGCTGCTGATTTTGCTGTGATTGTTATTGTATAACAGTACGCAATAAGCTCCCTCTAGTGGTGGCCGCAGAGAGCCAGCATATTCTCTTTTAATGGTCTATGCAAGGGATTTTTTGTTCTGTATCAAAAAAATGGAGCACTGGTCGCTGTAAAGATAAATAAGGAATTAATCAGCACAGGCTTTTAAGTGTATTTAGATTTTTTTTTTTAAAAACTACAAACTTCCATAGGTCTTTTTACATTCTATAGCTCTTTAGGTGTAACATCAAAGTTCCAGGCAAGCATATATGCAGACTATATAGTGTAAGTTGCTTTCTTTTATGATGGCCTCTGAATAGCACTCTAGATATCATATTGTGAACTTCATGTTAGTTCCATAATTTAAATATAGCTAAAATCTATCAGCCTTTCATCATGGAGAAAATAATATTTCTTTTATAATTTCCAATAACCAGTTTCTTACTCCAACCACCAGGAGCCATCAAAGTACATGCGGTAAACGTTGTTAAATTTGTATTTAGAAAGTGTTATGGAACATTTTAATCACATAAATGGCGACATTAAAGAGCCCATTGATTTCACTTACGTCTGGCGGTGCTACAGAAATATTAAATAGGTTTGGTGTTCTAACATGACATGGATTTTCTATTGTGAAGCCTGGCACATTGAAGGCCAGGGCTACAGTCACAATAAATGGTCGGCTACTGTTCATTAAACCGCTTACCTTTTATAAAATAATATAGATAGTAAAAGGCAGAGAAGAAACATGATAGAAGATTTGAGCTGTTGCAGCTTCCAGTCATGGGTTTTGAATTCCCATCCCTGTGCTCGGTAGCCTCAAAAAGTTTATAATAGCCATACAGAAATAGTGATGTTGCTGTATTTTCTCACTTTGCATTGACTTATTACCTCAACTCAACATCTCTATTATAACAGCACTTTTGCCCTGACCGTACCTTGAAATAATTACGTCCATGGTTAATACATAGAAACCTCTCCAAAAGACCACCTCTTTGAGAAGACCGCTCCCGATCTAGATAGATAGATTCTCAATTCCCTTATATCCTATGTATATTGGTCTTCCATAAGGGTGATACCATATATGTGTACTTTTTTTTTATTTTTTACACTTTTAGTAAATAAAATCACTTTTTATGGGAAAAAAATGGTTTTATTTTTTTTTTTTACTGTAATTTTTGTTCATAATTTTTACTTCACATTACTTATTTTTTTAGTCCCACTAGGGGACTTTACTATGCGATCTTCAGATCGCTGCTATAATGCTTTGGTATACTTAGTATACCAGAGCATTATCGCCTTTCAGTGTAACTCTGACAGGCAATCTATTAGGACGAGCCTCTGGCACGTCCTAACAGGCATATGCCCAGTGCAGACCTGGGGGCTTTTATCAGGCCACCGGCTGCCATGGCACCCCATCGGTGGCCCGCGCTTGCATTTGCGGGCTGCCAATGGGTGACAGAGGGAGCTCACTCCCTCTGTAAACAAGTTAAATGCCGCGGCCGCTGTTGACGGGTTCTTCGATTGCGGTCGTTGGCACAGGTGGTTGGAGCAGGAGTCCGGCTCTTATCAGACAGCCCAGCCCCAGCTCCAGCTTGCACGGGAGACCCGTGCAGGGCTTAGACTGGGCCACCGTGAAATGGTGGCGGCCCAGCTTAAGGCCCCTTAGTGACCGCTGTGAAAAGGCGTATTGGTTGTCACTAAGGGGTTAAAGGGGCTATTTAAAAAAATAAAAGTAGAAGCCTGCGAAGCAATTAGCTCTTCTAACCCCCAAGATCTGTCGTTATTACTGTAGTAAGCTATGACTTCTGCTAGACGAACCATAGACCATGCAAATGCATGATCCCAATTTAATATTCCCCCTCTATAATGATAGTGGGGCAGAAACCTTCCTCCACTGCTCTTTAAGACCACAACTCGAAAATGGCATTCAGTTTTGGGCTCCACATTGTTAAAGGCATATAGGAGAGCTGGGGGAGGGTTCAAAGGTGGGTAACCAGATATTAAATGAGACAGGAGGTGTCACTTAGATTGAGGCTAGAAATATTGGGCTTGTTCAGCTAGGAGAAAAAAGACGTCTTAGAGGTGATCTTATTAACATGTATATGTGTGGTCAATACAGAGAACTAGCACATGATCTGTTCCTACCAAGGACTCTACAAAGGACCAGGGGACATCCATTGCGTGTGGAAGAAAGATGTTTCAGACATCAATATAGGAAAGGGTTCTTTACAGCCGGTGTAGGGCATTCCATAGAGTATAACATTGAGGTTTACAATGTATCTAGCAACGAATGATGTAGAATTTATCGGAGGTTAAACTTAATGGACATGTGTCTTTTTTCAACCTGAGTGACTATGTATCTCTACGTATCTATGTCTGCCGGAGTAGCTCTCTTTAGCAAATAGAGGTAGATTTAGAGAGGGGACCACCCCCCCCCCCCTTTATGATATCCATATCCCCTAATTTCATTGTGAGACAACCTCTTTAGAGTACAAACTTGGCTGCTTGTGCAGATAAATTACCGAAGACTTTATAGTACTATTTATTAGTCTGCAACTGCATATCTTTCCTTTTCACTCCAGACTACGGTTTTAACAAAAATAGTGTCTGTCACCATTGGGCTCAACCAATTGCTCCCTTTGTCTCCATTAAAGTAGCCTTGGGCAGGGGGCGGAGCTTGCCGAGCAAGGTGATGGACGTGTAATCCCGGCGCTCCACACTACATCCACCGATTCTTCAGGATATTGCCCACTTCATTCGGCTAAAATGGTGAGGACAGGTCGAGATAAGTCCAAGGAACATGCAGGTACCCCCAAATCCCACAAACAATCGTCCGACATGGACAAATACTTCGGCAAAAAGATGCCGCCTGCAGAGAGCAGATCCAAGATGGCGCCGACATCTTCACGCTGTGAGCAGGGAGAGGATTCAGATAGCTCATGTGCGCCTTCAGACTCGGCGGGGGATGCAGACTCTGTACCGATATCTAGGGCTTATCTGAAGAAAACACTGCTTCAGGCACTTATGCCTGTGATGAAAGACTTATCTGATATCAAAACCGATATGCATCACATTGGCCATAGGGTAATGGCGCTGGAGGAGGCTCACATTTCTAATGCTAAATATGGTGTTTCGGTTCACCGGGAGCTATCTGCGCATCACACGCACTTGAATAATCTCTATCTTCACATGGAAGACCAGGAAAATAGGAGTAGACGGAGGAATGTTCGCCTTCGAGGTATCCCCGAGTCAACTGACCATGATGCCTTACCTGCAGTGGTGGATTCTATTTTTCGCTCATTAATAGGTCCCGAGCTGGCTTTGGATATCACGGTAGAAAGGGTACATCGGGCCCTGCGCCCCAGGCCTGGGGCTGGTGAACCTCCACGTGACGTCATATGTGGGATCCTGAGCTATGTTCACACAGCGGCCATTTTAAGAGCTGCAAGGGATGCTCCGGAAGTTGTATATGAAGGGACTAAGATCTTACTCTTCCAAGATCTGGCTGCAAGCACACTGGCCAAACGCCGCATTCTGAAGCCGGTTACAGAGGCGCTACGTGCTAAGAAACTACCGGTTCGTTGGCTTTATCCATTCGGTCTGGCTACAATGAAAGAAGGGCGGCAGATCACCATCCGCACACCTGAAGATCTGGACACTGCATGGAAAAAGCTGGGTATAGAGCCTATGGAGATTCCGTCCTGGATGCCGGTGTCGCTGGATTTGGGACTGCCTTCAGTGCAAGAACCATGGCAACCTACTCCCAAGCCCAAGTCTCCGAGAGGCAAGAAGACGCGTATGGCAGAGGACACTTGAATGATGTCTTAACGTGATTTAGTTTATATTTCTTCACAGAAATGCTGAGAATGTTGAGATTGTTTATATATGTTGGGCATTATATATCTTACTCAGGTAGATCCAATATACTGTAGCAAATTCACGGTGATAAGGGGGAGGAAAGTGTAATACGGTTCTACGGGGGAGCTGGAGGCGATTGATATAACAAGGATAAAGTAGGCCAAGACTTGTACTCCCTTTATGTGTATGTATTTCTCTCAATCCTCCAGTGTTATCATGCAGTGACTCAATTTAGTATTAATAAGTGAATTAGTATTTGGTTCATGTCTGAAGAGTTATGAAGAATTGGTGTGTTGTTTTGTACAAAATGGCAACTTTCTTCTCCCCCCCTCCCCTCTGGCAGGGGATTTGTTGGATGCTTAGGTGCATCATGATAGCACCTCCTATTTCCGGGATGATATGGAGGTTTCCTTTTGATACCATTCCTTATTGTTTTGTTGTTATACGTTTTATTGTTGATTTGGTCTCATCTCCCTGGTGGGGGCACTTAACGAATGTTCCTACAGTCAGAATGGTTCTAAATGTAAAATATCATGGGTAGATTACGTATTTGCTCCTTCAATGTGAAGGGGTTGAACTCTCCTCAAAAGAGATCTCGTATTTTTCATTCCTTAAAGCTGAATACTCCGGATGTCTTAATGCTGCAAGAAACTCATTTTCGGCCTACACATATCCCAAACTTACCTACGCAATTATACACACAATGGTTCCATAGCACTTACTCTTCAAAATCGAGGGGGGTTTCTGTTGCCATACACAAAGACACTCCTTTTAAAGTAGAAGCTTCTTTGCTAGATCCTATGGGAAGGTTTGTTTTTTTGAAGGGCCACATCTCCAACACAAAGTTTACGATAGCAGCTGTATATGCACCTAATGTAGGACAATTGAAGTGGTTGCGCAAAACTCTTTGTTCTCTTAAAACGTTTAGCGAAGGTTATCTCGTTTTTGGGGGAGATCTCAATGTATCTTTGGATTCTGCTCTGGACTCCACTTCTTCTAACATGAGGTTCTCCATACCTGCCATGCGTCGCCTTAAACTTAGCCTGTCACAATTGGGGTTAGTAGATGCCTGGCGTGTTAGGAATCCGTCCTTAAAAGACTTCACTTTTTACTCTGCACCACACGAGACTTATCATAGAATTGACTATATATTCATTCCTACGGTCCTTGTTCCATCGTTACTCCAGGCGGATATAGGAAACATTACGGTTTCAGACCATGCTCCGATTTCGCTTTCCTTAGAATTGATTAATTTACCTCGTAGGGAATGGACCTGGAGATTGAACGATACCATTATCGCAAACAAAGAGCATAGTCAAGCACTTGGCCTAAAAATAGAAGAATTTTATGGCTTTAATGATACTCCACAAATCTCCAGGCCAATTCTTTGGGAGACGCAAAAAGCTTTTATGAGGGGAGAACTTATTGCCCTGTCCTCACGGGTTAAAAAACAAAGAAATGCTCAAATTCTAGATTTACTTCATAAGATATCTCAAATGGAAGTATCACATAAAAATACTAATTCGTCTGAGGATAATAGGGAATTAAGTCAGTTACGTCAGGAACTTAAGGATCATTTGAATGTAAAGGCGGCGAAGGCCTTTTTGGCTGCTCAAAGCCACATGTATCTCCATGGAGACAAAGGTTCCAAATTAATGACCCGTTTGATTAGTCAAAGACAGTCCAAAACATTTATTGAGACCATAAAAGATGACAAAGGGGTAAGGGTGACCACCACTCCGCTTATAGCAAAGACTTTTCAATCCTTTTACTCTTCACTGTATAACCTGGGAAACCCGGTTGGGGATAAGGGGTTGACACCACAGGAGAAGACTAGCAAAATAAGGAGTTTTTTAGATTCTATCACGGTTCCTGGCCTCTCTGAGTTAGACTGTGGGGAGCTCCTGGCGCCTATAACTAAGGAGGAGGTTGAGAAAGTGTTGCATTCGATACCGTCTGGAAAAAGCCCGGGGCCAGATGGTCTACCTATTTCGTACTACAAAAAATTTAGTCAGCAATTAGTACCAAGGTTTGTGGAAGTATGTAATTCCCTGATGAAGGGAGCTTCATTGCCTAAGCAAGCATTGGAGGCTTTTATAACTATTCTTCCCAAAGAGGGAAAGGACCTAGAATGCTGTGGGAGCTATAGACCTATCTCGCTCTTGAATTGTGATGTGAAGTGGTGGGCTAAAATTCTGTCTCTTCGCATTCAACCAATACTGCCGAAACTAATTAATGAAGAACAGGTGGGATTTGTGAAGGGTCGAGAAGGTAGACACAATGTGAGCAGGGTGTTGCATGCAATATGTCAAATAAGGCGTCGGGGGCACTCTATGGTTCTCCTTGGTACTGACGCAGAGAAGGCATTCGATAGGGTCTGTTGGGAGTATATGAGAGCTACCTTACTTAAATTGAATTTTCCTCCTGTGTTTATTGAGGCTATATTTTCTCTATATACTTCCCCAACTGCTAGAATTCAAGTGAACGGTTCTTCGATCTTAATTTTAAACCCCTTCTCTCCAAGATCCATAGATATATTTCTCAGTTGAACATACCTTATGTCTCATGGATAGGACGAAAAAATTTATTGGCGACTTATGTGCTCCCACAGATCCTGTATATGCTGCAGAGTCTACCTATTGAGATGCCAAATAGCTTCTTTAACAGTTTCAGGAGTATTTTTGTCAAGTTCTTGTGGAAGGATAAACACCCCAGGTTGGCTTATCGGCTTCTCACTCTTAAAAAAAAGCAAGGGGGAATGGCATTGCCTGATTTAAAGACATACTATGAAGCGGTCCAGTTGTCTAGATGGTCACAATTAGCTAATTTGTCTATAGGAGCTCTTCATCTGGATATGGAAAGAGCGATCCTTTCGGAGGATTTGGCTCACTTGCTGTGGGTGAAATTACCATTACCTCCACCAAAGGCACTGGTTAGTGTACTGACCAGGGGAATGCTTAGAGTTTGCCAGAAATCGGGTGCTTTGGCCATGTCTAGTGGAAATCTTTCTTCATTGGCTCCATTGGCTGTTTTACCACATTATGTAAATAAAACGCATAGTATGAGTTCTTCAATGTGGAGGACACTTAAAACTTATAAAGTAGCGGAGATTTTAGGGGTAGCAGATCTACCTGAATTGGATGTTCTTAGGACAAGACTTAGGGGAAATGATCCGAATTCTCTTACTCATAAGGTTAAAGCCCCCTTTCTACATCAACTTATTTTTAAATCAGTATGTCGTAAATTTTTGTCAGCTAACCTAAGCTCATATCCGGATCCTACGTGGCTTGAAAATTATTCTCTCTTACCCAATACCCCGACTAAGCCTCTGTCTAGGATATATTCTGGTCTCCTCCTACAAAGAGCTCCATCTAAACCACATTTCATTAGAGAATGGGAGGTAGAGCTGGGCTCCATTTTCTCGCAAATGGAGACTGATACGATACTCTCTTATGCTCACGGGTTCTCTAGATGTGTGAGGTATCAAGAAAATTCGTATAAACTGGTGACGAGATGGTATAGGACACCTGCTTATCTTTATAGAATACATCTAGTTGGCACGGATGTTTGTTGGAGATGTGGCCTTGAGACAGGGACGCAGGCACACATATGGTGGTCTTGCCCTAAAATTAAGACTTTTTGGAAGGAGGTGGAAACAGCTATAGGAAAGATAACAGGTAATAATATCCGGTTAACCCCGGAGTTGGTTCTGTTGTGGTTACCAGTGAAAGATTTTACGCCTTCGAAAAAGAATCTGATTACTTTTCTGGTTGCCACTGCAAAACTTCTAATTCCCTTATATTGGAGGAAAACAGATCCCCCTACAATAGAGGTCTGGTGGTCTAAAATGCATCAACTATATAGACTGGAGGAGTTGGTAGGCTGGAATACTTTCACAAGGGACAGCTTTCTTAAGACATGGCTACCATGGAAGCAATATTTAGAAACATTTTCTTGAAATAACTCTGGAAGTCCTGTTGTGATAAGGTAAATTAATATGAGGGGAATACGGGATGAATAACCTCTACACCATGATAATGGATTTATTTTGACGGAAGAAACTAGGGACATAGCAAAGTGTTGACATTACAAAAATTTTTCCGCCATCAGGGAGACTGTATATGAATGTATATGAGTGTATAATTTTTGTTTTGTATCTACCCTTTTATGTATTATTGTTTTCTTTCCTATATTTTGTGTTGATGTAAGCGCACAGTAGGTTATTGATATTTGACCTGTAATGCATACCTCTGATTTTTTCTTTCACAATTTAATTCATGAAGATGTGTCGGGAATTATCCCTTTCGCTCAGAGACAATCTTACTAATGATATTATGACTCATGTAGCCTGCTTCATTGTAAGAATGTTATTACGATGGTTGTATGGAATGTTGTTAATTGATGTTTTATATGTCAATATCCTTAATAAAAGAGAATTTATAAAAAAAAAAAAAGTAGCCTTGGGCAGCAGACTTGACATATGAACTGAGAGCTAGCTTGACCACGAATTGCTGAAGTCAAGGTTCTTAGGTGCAAGTGTCAAGGCTTCTTCTCTAAATGTCAATCAGCGGCTGGAGGGCGGGGGGGGAGCGTGAATATATGAATATCATTTGACTCCAGCCCTGCAGTATGTATAACCTCTAAATTCCCAGAAACAATGGCGAATTACCGAATAAGTGACCGACCGATGAAATAAGCGTGTTTGTCACGTCCTTCTGCGGACCGCATCATAAATATGACATCCTCTTTACATTTATTTTGCTATTATCACCTCTGTGATCATCCTCCTTTGATATTGTCGTATATTGCTTCTAGGTCATGTAATTTGGTCAACAAATAACAGTCGACAGTAATGCTCTCTTACAATCTAATGTTCTGCACTCCGTTCCTTAATGATAGGTGCCAGTGAAAGACCCAAT
Source organism: Rhinoderma darwinii (assembly GCF_050947455.1). Classification (NCBI taxonomy): domain Eukaryota; kingdom Metazoa; phylum Chordata; class Amphibia; order Anura; family Rhinodermatidae; genus Rhinoderma; species Rhinoderma darwinii. Next base: position 26,183,240 of record NC_134694.1, on the reverse strand, counting down.
GAGGTCCAATAACTTTTCAAAACAATTCCACGTCACTCTGTATTGCTGCTCGATATTGCTTCCAAGACTCTATTGGATAACCGTCAGACAGTAAGAACATTGACAAATAAACACTTCCTATCAGTTGCACACATGATAAGTTCACTGAAGAATTAGTCCAATGGAAGTACCCTAACAATTATACAGGACATTTTAGTCCTCCTGGACCTTTCTCAGCAGTCTACGTTATCTGTCGGCAAGTGTTTTCAAGTCTGTAGTTTTTTTTCAAGGAAGACAAGAGGCTGCCAGATGTTTCTGATGCAACTTATCTCCTAGGGCAACAAAGGATTGGATAGGTAAACCTTCTTTACCCCAGTTTTCCCTGCAAGACAGTTGGGCTTTGACCATACATAGTTAAAGGGGTGGTGCCACAAGACACATGTATCCTCTATCCACAGGTTAGGGGATACATGTGTAATCGCAGTGGGTTCGACTGCTGGGACCCCCAACGATAAGGAGAACGGTGGACCGAAAGTCCCCTGAAGTGCACCATGAGAAGCATGGAACTTCCGGGGTCTGTATCCGGCTTGGGTGTCCGGAAGCTCCATAGAAATGAATGGAGCGCTTGTGCGCATGTGTGATTGGCGCTCCAATTCATTTCTATGGAGCTTCCGGACACACAAGCCGGATACAGACCCCGGAAGTCCCATGCTTCTCATAGGGGAATTTCAGTCCTCCGTTCTCTTTACTGCTTGAGATCTCAGCGGTCGGACCCCTAGCGATCACACGTGTATCCCCTATCCTGTGGACAGGGGATACATCTGTTTTGTGGCACAACCCCTTTAATAGTTGATGGATCATGTCCAAATTGACTGGATACAACACAAAATATCTAATATGTAAGACTTGTGTGCTATGAGTAATTACCTTTCACAACATTTTTTATTCTCTGGCCCGTTGGAAAGGCACATTATGTAAATTGTGGTGGAGTGCTTCTTTAAATAAAAGAAAATGACCTTTTGTTCCCAATCTTGCAAATACTCAAACTTTCCAAAATGCAGCATCAGAAATTAACATTCTCACAATTCTCATTGGTTCTAGTCATGGTTGATCATATTTTCTGAATTAGTCATTGTTATTGGCTTTGGTTCCACTGACATGGTTCTGTTTTCTGCATTTAGTAGGTAGACAGTAAAGTACTTCAATGAGTATCTCCATGCGCCAACAGTCATTGCTTCTCTAGTGCCCACAAGCTACCTTACCAAGGCACTATTTTGCCTTGCAATATTTGTCTACTTAAAGGGAACCTGTCACCAGCATTTCACCTATTGAACTTTACTTATCCCTCACTGGCTGCTGCTATCAAAAGTTCATTGCCGTTATCCTCGCTCCTAAACTCCTCCTCCGACTGTAAATAACGGTCTGCAAACATTTTGCGCCTTTTATTGTAATAATCCGGTGTCCCGTTGTACGCACACACCAGAAGAGGACATCAATGCACAAGCGCAGGATTTTGTGTGCTGGGGGAAGGCGAGGAGCTGTCAATCAAAAGTAAGAAGGCGGGGTAAACTCGGAAAGACTTGAGGAATGAAGATTTGACTCTTTTCAAAAGAAGATTTGACTCTTTTATGCTCATTAGCATACGATGTGGGAACACTAAAAAGCTGAATACTAAAGCTACAGAGCCGACTAAGAAGATAATTATAGGTTATATAGAAATGATTTTTCACCCACTACCACCAGGTATTGCTGGTTTAATAGGTGAAATTCTGGTGACAGGTTCCCTTTAACTAAAATTATATTTGTCTTTTTAGCTATGTGTGTTTTAGTAATTTTGCTCATTCATGCTGATGCTCTATCTACAATCTAACCTTATTGTCAGAATTCCTTTCCTTTTTAGCATGCATGTGTCTATAAAAGGCCAAAAGGCAAAAATATACGGAACGTTGTTTAGGAATAGGTACTTTACCCGGTAATGTGACTGGGAACTGAAACACTCAGCTCCCTTATATTGAGCGCTGCATTACCAAATGTAGAGCCCATGACATTTACATTTGTTTGGTTGCCATTTATTAAGCAATGTTCTAGGAGGCATCTGTTTTGTACCTTCACCCTGTCTCCGAGACCTTGGATCATATCAATCTGTGCCAAGCGGCAGCTTACTGCAGCAGAAACCCTCCTCCACTGCTCTGTCCGCAATAAGTTAGACACTTCCCTATAGCTATAAACAATGACGCCAGTTCCCGACTACAAAAAAATTTGATTTGAATGAAATTGACACTTGTTTTTTTTTCACAGATTTCTGCAAATTTGTAACGGAATGTTGAAGAGACTCTTGAAGACTAACCAATAATGTTAGTAAGTTATTTTCTCATCGTAAGTAATCTTTCTATTTTCCAGTTATAGATATAGTTCATCAGTCCATGGACTCTTGTGAAGAATACTACTCTTTTGCAGTCTTTTTGACTGTTCAGATTTATTATTTTCTTTGCACAGCCCGATAAGATGGTGAGGGAGGTGCATTCGGAGAAGACAATGGCCATAGGTGCAGTTACTCTTTTAGTTACTTGGACTCCGAGTCGGAAGGGCAATTATTGATACATGTCTCCACATTACATTGTATAAGGTGGAAATTCTCTCCGCCTGTCTCAGTATGGCCTGCCTCCTGTACTATCCATAATATAGTTAATGATTCATTTTTTAAATTAAAATATAATTTAGGCTGAAAACAACCCCCCCCCCCCTCAAAAAAAACAAAAAAAGAAAAAAGAAAACGAATCATGAAAAATGAGCAGATTGCTAGTCTGGCTTTCCTGCTACTCTAATCCTCATTTTATGTGGATGTTTCATAAATCCAGGCTCATTGCCAGCTACACGACTCACTGCCAAATCTGTGATTGAAGGCTCTACCTATACTAGCGAGTCACATGAAAATATACAGCTGCGGAGGAAAATGAATACAAATAACTTATCAACCTTGCACATTTTTGGACTATCGTGTTAAAAGTCTTACTAGTGCCGTGCACAGAGGGGCTTGAGATCCTCTCTATCCATATGACATATTCAAACTCAACGTCGATGGCTTATGGGGATTTTTCTTCAGTCTCAAATTAACTGAGCAGCTGGTTTTATAAATAACCGTGGTTGGAAATAATTTTTTGACCAAGTCACATTCTGATTTTACTAAACTCTCTTTGTATAGCAAACAGCTGTGCTGTGTACCTACTAAATGCAGAAAAGAGAAATACGTACGTGGAACCAAAGGCAATAACAATGACTAAATCAGAAAATATGATAAACCATGACTGGAACCATTGAGCAAAAAAAAATTTTTTTAACAATTGTGACCGTTCATTTATGATGCTGCATTTTGGAAAGTTTGACTATTTGCAGGTTTGGGAATAATACGTAATTTTCTTTTCTTTAAAGAGGTATTGGGGTTTCAGCAAATAAAGCTTATTCATTCTATAATGAAAAGTTATACCATTTTCTAGTATCCTTTCAGTGTCAAACACGTAATGGTTTGCAAGATCTCTGCTTGCAGCCATTCAACGAAAAACCTTCATTATTTAATTTCAGGGGATATAAATCTGTCCTGCTCATGTGATGATCACACAGGTGCAGGGCTCACTACAGTAAGGCCCTGTTCACACTGAGTTTTTTTGCAGGCGGAAGAAAGGGCATGACGCTGCTTTTTTCCGTGAGCGTTTTTTTCCACTTGCAAAATCAATGGGAGGTGTTTTCGGACATTTCTTGGCGCGGTTTCCACGTCCACCGCGCCAAAAAACTAAGTGTGAACAGGGCCTCGGGGTGGAGTCACACAGATTTTGTTGCAGAAATTTCTGTGACTAAAAATCAGATCCATTCAACTGAATGGGGTCGTTTCTGCGGCAGGTGCATGGATTTCTGCAAGTTCTATTCTGGATGAATGGAACTGATTTTCCGTCGCAGAAATTTCTGCAACAAAATCAGCCACGTGTGAATCCTCCCTTACTGTACAGGTTTTAGGGTATGTGCACACACACTAATTACGTCCGTATTTGACGGACGTATTTCGGTCGCAAGTCCCGGACCGAACACAGTGCAGGGAGCCGGGCTCCTAGCATCATACTTATGTACGATGCTAGGAGTCCCTGCCTCGCTGCAGGACAACTGTTCCGTACTGTAATCATGTTTTCAGTACGGGACAGTTGTCCTGCAGTGAGGCAGGGACTCCTAGCGTCGTACATAAGTATGATGCTAGGAGCCCGGCTCCCTGCACTGTGTTCGGTCCGGTACTTGCGGCCGAAATACGTCCGTCAATTACGGACGTAATTAGTGTGTGTGCACATACCCTTAGAGCTGAGTCTAGTAACGAGCCGTGCACCCGTGTGATCATCACATAACCAGGACAGAATTTTACTGAGCAGTGAAGGTTCCTATTGAATGACTGCAAAAAGAGATCTTGAAAACCGTGCGGAATTGTATGAAGGACGCAGCTGGTCTGTTGAGTGTATAGACCTACAATATAAATGAGTGTAATAAGCCACAAGGTATAGAAATGTAAGATTTTTTTTTATTGAAGAATTTCTTTAAACAAGGGATACAGATGAAATGGGATGTTCATAGTTTGTAAAACTAAAAAATCACATCTGTCCATCCTGTTCTGCCTATTCTAAATAGACCATGAGAGAGATTTCTGTATTTACCTTTGATACGTTTATACATAGCTTTTAGGTCACCCCTCAGCCGTTTTGTTTTCTAAACGAAAGAATCCGAATTTCGATACTCTTTTTGGGTACAACCGTCCATCCATTCATTACTTTAGTTGCCCGCCTTTGAACCCGATCAAGCTCTACTATGTCTTACTTGATCACTGGTGCCCAAGACCGTACACAATGTTCCATGTTTGGTCTTTTTGGAGATTTATAAAGTTGTAGAACTATGTTCTCGTCATGTGCATCTATGCCCCTTTTGATGCACCACATGATCTTATTTGCCTTTGCAGCAGCTGCCTGACACTGGTAGCTACAGTTAAGTTTACTAAAATCACCTTTAACCCCTTCCCGCCGCAGCCATTTTTCAGATTTTCATTTTTGTTTTTTCCTACTTACCTTCCAAAAGCCAGATCTTCTTTATTTTTCCGTGGATATAGTCCTATGAGGGCTTGATTTTTGCGGGACATGTTGTAGTTTTTTGTAGGACCATTTATTGTGCCATGTAATGTACTAGGAAACGGGGAAAAAATTATTTGTGGGGTAGAAAATGAAAAAAACAGCGATTCCTCCATTGTTTTTTTGCGCGTAGTTTTTACGGAATTCACTGTGCAATTAAAACAACATGTTAACTTTATTTTGTGGGTCAATACGATTACGGCGATACCAAATATATATAGTTTTTTTCTATATTTTACTACTTTTACAAGTAAAAACCGAAGTGTAAAATATTTAATTTATTTTGTGTCGCCAAATTCCGAGAGCCATAACTTTTTTATTTTTCCGTCGATTAAGTGTTATGAGGGCTTATTTTTTGCAGGATAAGCTGTAGTTTAATAATAATAATACCATTTTGGTGTACATGCAACGTTTTGATCACTTTTTATTACATTTTTTGTAGGAGATGAGGTGACCAAAAAATAGAGATTCTGGCATTTACAATTTATTTATTTTTTTACGGCGTTCACCGTGCGGGTTAAATAATGATATATTGTAATAGTTCAGACTTTTACGGACACGGCGATACCAATTATTTTTATTTATTTATTTTTTTACTATGCTCTAGGAGGAAAATGGAAAAAGGTTTGTTTTTTTTAACTTTGAATTTTTTTATTTTTTTTTTACATAAAAAAAACAACTTTAACTCATTTTTACTTTTTTTATTAGTCCCCCTAGGGGACTTCAACCAAATGGAAGCAGGGCATAATAGGTGCACAAAAATGTCGGACCTGGGGGATATCATTGGGCCCCCAGGCAACTATAGCAACCATCGCCCCGGCCGCGATTGCGTTGCGGGGGTCGCCCCCCCTTTCTAACTATTTAAATGCTGCGGTCGCTATTGACCGCGGCATTTAACGAGTTAAACGAGCGGGACCACGCTCGAACGCGATGCCACTCGTTACTCTGAAGTGTCAACTGTAACAAATAGCCGACACCGGCATCGTATGGAGCGGGTTCACTCCGTGAGCCCGCTCCATACTTCCCACTTCCCCTACCCGACTTTGGCGTACGGATACATACATCAAATGTCGGGAAGGGGTTAACACTTTCGTTTTACCCATGGTTTCCCCATTTAGTATGTTATGGTGATATGTATTTTCCCTTACTAAGTGCATAACCTTACATTTATCAGTGTTAAACCTCATTTGCCACTGCTCTGCCCAAGCCTCCAACTTCTCCAGATCCATTTGGAAAATAATACTGAACTCTTTTGTGTTAAGTACTTTACACAGTTTATTATCATCTGCAAAAATGTATATTTTGCGGTGCAAACCCTTTACGTACATCATAGCCAGGTAGGGGAAGTATGGAGCGAGCTCACTCCATACAATGCGGATGTGTGTTGCAGCCGAAACATCACTGTATCGAGCGCAATCTTGCTTGTATAACCCCCTTAGGTGCCTGAGTCAATAGCGACTGTGGCTTCTTAGGTTTAGAAAGAGCAGTGGTGACCCCCTCTGACAGCCCAATGGCCCCCACACGACGTGATCGTGGGATGCTGAAGGTTGTCATGGCAACCTGGGGGCCTAATGAAGAACCCCAGGTCTGCCATCTTTTATAAAAGTTATGGCTTTTAGAAGGTGGAAAGGAAATAACGAAAATGAAAATACGAGAAATGGCTGTGGTTAATAAATATATTACACAGTCTAGTGCCCAATACTGACCCCTGTGATACCTCTTTAGTAACAGCGGCCCAGGCTGAGTATGTACCGATAATAATCACCCTATGTTATCTATCACTGAGACAGTTACTTAATCACTTACACACATTTTGCTCCAGTCCCAGCATTCCAACATTTTTTGCGGCACAGTATCAAATGCATTGGAAAAATCAAGATATATGACATCCAATGACTCACCCCAATCTAGCCCTTACCTCCTCACAGAAGCTGATCAGATTAGTTTGACAGGAACGATCCCTCATAAACCCAACCCATGCTGATATGAAGTTATACCTTTATTCTCATTGAGATATTCCAGGATAGCATCTCTTAGAAAACCTTCAAACAGTTTACCCACAATAGAGGTTAAACTTACCAGAATCTCCGGGCCCCCTCATCTGTCTAACAACTCAGATGCCTCGGTCAGCATTGACAGCGGCACCTAAGGAGTTAACTACTGGGATCAGCGTTATCGCCAATCTCTGCCATTAAAAAGAGGTGTCTCCTGAGTTCGTGCCATCACGACATCCTTATTAGTACAGCGGCTCGCATTAACAAACTGCAAACCCATTATTACTGCGCAGGGCAAGAAGGGGTTACGACAATCGCAGTAAAAAAAAAAGTGACTTTATCGCATTGTCTTTATACACCCTACAGCTCGCCATGCTTCTTAGATAGCTGGCAGTTGAACCCTCCTGATTCCCCCATACGCATACGTGCTCAAATGAGCGTGCATGGGTTTTCAGTAGGGAGATGGGAATAGGCTACTCATCTGGCAGCAGCTTATCTTCTGCAGTAACCAAGGATTGGGTATGTTGAAATCCAATGCCCTATCCTTCTCTCCGCCTAAATCTGTCATTGGGGGAGAGTCGAGACACCGCCATATACATTCGATTGTTGGTGGGTTCAGCAGACTGTCATCTAATGTGTATGGGCACCTTAAGTACACCACACAAAGACCCCTCCCATCCAAGCTTGTGTATTTTGGCCAAAATATTTAATATCTTTATCATTTTTGCAGAAGGCAATCTATCTTTGTGATAGAGGAGAAAGGGTGTGAGTACTTAGTGTGGTGCCCTTAGAAGGTGCTGGGCAACCCATCTGAGCTAATAGTATGAGCGTGACCAATCGGCTGTAAGCCGGCATGGTGCACTACACCATGCCATGTGACTGGCACCTTATAGACGTCTTATCTGTGTACAATTGTAATACTAAGCAGCCACATGATAGGCTGATAGATGTGTGAGTGGCTATTCATCAGTATTTTGCACATGTGCAATATCATTGTGGCTTGTCTGCAATCTGCTGGGTACTGGTATTTTTATCCTGCCCTTGTATTGGTAATGGTATGTTCACGCGGGTCGTATACGCTACGGAAAAGAACCCGCAGGGAAATCCAACCGAATATTCACACCAAATTATGCTTTCATTTGGTGCAGATATTCGACCGGATTGACTGATGCAGAGAACAACCGGCCAAAAAATACAACAGGCCTATACTCTCCTGGCGCCCCCATAGCAACGCGTCCATGCTCCACTGGCTGGTTACTGCACAGCCGCCCTCCTGTGATGACATTTCCTCGCATGACGACTGCAGCCTGTGATTGGATGCAGTGGGTCCCATGTGATAAAATGTTATCGCAGGACACTGGCTGTTCACAGAGCAGCCAGAAGAGCAGGGCAATGGTAGTGCAAGGAAGGTAGTCTTTATTTTTTTCACATTTTGAAAATTCCTATTATTAATTTATTTTTTAACCGTCCGAATTTGCTGCGAATACACAGCGTAATTGCGGCAAATTCCACAACAATTAGCATTTGTTGCAGAATTTGAATTGAATTCTGCAACAAATGTGCAGTCATTCCACAACATAAATTGACATGCTGCGGATTTATAATCCACATCGCAGGTCAATTTATTCTCGTATTCTGTGTGGATTTTTTCTCGAACGTGCGGATGAGATTTGATAAAATCTCATCCACTTTGCTGCTACTTTAAAAGCTGTTTAATTACCACACAGAAAACTCAGCGCATAGTATACGCCACGTGTAAACATATCCAAAGTATGGCCTCTTTCTTTAATATAAAGAAAATTTCATCCCATTTTCTGAACTTTATTTATAATAATGTACAAAACAGATAACATTACAAAAAAGGGAATCCGGATGAGTCCTATAAGAAGGTACGGTGTGATCGCTTGTACCTAAAAATAAAACGGTATAGTGATGCCTGAATAGTATGGTTTTCCCATATTGTATTTGGTGTTTCATATGTATTACATTGGTTTGAGTAGTATTTGAGTATTATGGGTACTGATTTTTTTCTTCCAGTCCGTTTTATGACCTCCCGATCATCAAGTATTCACTGTCGGGACCAAACACCAGCTGGAGCTGATGTTGATGTTTGTAGTTTGGGGAGGGTTCCAGCTTGTGGCTATGTATAATACCATTCACTTTTTGGAAAATCTGTTTAAGCCGTCAAGCAATATGACCCACTCCGGATGAGGTTCTAAAACGTAACTGTAATACCAGACTACAATAATAAGACAATCTGGGAAGTCCGTTTCCTTCATGTAAAGTGAAATTTCAATTCCTAGGTCTCATAACCAGCAGACTCATTGGTGTGAATCCAAGTTTGGTTCCAAATAAAAGCATAGGACAGACTGGGAATGAGCTCATATTTTAAGAATATTTTTTTCAGGGCCCATTACCGTTGTACTCTGTTATATGGTCAGATCTTGTTGTCATCATGTAAGCGCAGAACACGTTTATGTAATATTTGTCAGCTGTATTTTAGAGTGTGTTCAAATATGTAAAAAGAGAATCAATCTGTCAGACGAGAAGAACTTAATGAAAAAAAGTGTTATTCTTCATACTGTGAAGTGCAAATGTACATAGCCCGTAATGGAAGTCGCACTGGGGAGATTATAGTGTTTGATTATTTTTACTCATTGTATATGAAATGGCTGCATCTAGAACATGCTTATAACAAGAAAATACATGATAATGCTGTAATAATTGTAATACAATACACATAAATATTGTGAATGTGAAAAAAGATTAAATAAATGCAATGTTTAGTCTATTTTACCCTGTAGAGATGATGTCCGTAGAAATTAACCCCTTCAGGAATGTGCCTGTTTTGGGCTTGTCGACAAAGATGATTTTTTTTTTCAAATCTGACGTGTCACTTGATATGGTAATAACTCCGGAATGCTTTTACCTATCCAAACGATTCTGAGATTGTTTTCTCGTGACATATTGTACTTTATGTTAGTGGAAAAATTTGATCGATAAATTCAGTACTTGTTTGTGAAAAACACCAAACTTTAGAGATAATTTGCAGAAATTAGCATTTTTCTAAATTTAAATGTATCTGCTAGTAAAAAAGATAGCAATAACACACAAAATAGTTACTAGTTAACATATCCCATATGTCTACTTTATGTTGGCATCGTTTTTTGAACATCCTTTTATTTTTCTAGGACGTTACAAGGCTTAGAACTTTATCAGCAATTTCTCACATTTTCAAGAAAATTTCCAAAACCTATTTTTATAGGTACTAGTTCAGTTCTAGTAAGTCACCCAATTTGAAAAACTGCACCCCTCAAAGTAGAAATATCCCACATGTGGCTCTAGTGTGCTAATGGACTGAAGCATCGGCCTCAGAAGTAAAGGAGCACCTAGTGGATTTTGGGGCCTCCTTTTTATTAGAATATATTTTAGGCACCATGTCAGGTTTGAAGAGCTCTTGTGGTGCCAATACAGTGGGAACCCCCCCCCCCCCCCCAAAAAAAATCATCATTTGGCAAACTTCACCCCTCAAGGAATTTATGGAGTGGTATAAAGAGCATTTTAACCCCTCAGTTTTTTTGCTGAATTTAGTGGAATTAGTCCATAAAAAATGAAAATCTAAAATGTTTTCAATTAAAGCTTAGAAATTATCAATTTTTACAAGGAATAAAGAAGAAAAAGCACCCCAAAATTTGTAAAGCAATTTCTCCTGATTACGGCAATACCCCATATGTGATAATAGATGGCTGTTTGGACACACCTCAGAAAGGAAGGAGCGCTATTTGGCTATTGGAGCTCAAGTTTGCTGGCTTGGTTTTCGGGTGTCATGTCGCATTTGCAAAGCCCCTGAGGGACAAAATCAGTGGACACCCCCTTGAAGTGTCCCCATTTGGGAAACTACAGCATTTTGGTGTCTCGTAGCAGGTGTCCCAAAGTTCCAGGCGGTCCTGAGTTTTAAATGCCAAATGTGCCATCACATCTGTTAGAGCATTTAGGATCCGGAACGGATTTAGGGGGGCAATGGGTGCAGTCCTCTCCCCCACCCCCTTAAATACCAGTGCCGGTAATGCTTGCCTCTCCTAGCTCCTCTTAGGTACCCGGAGCTGAATAGGTGCAGGGAGAGGTAAGTATATAGACTGGTCTGGTCTGAGGTCTGAATTAATTTAGGGGTCTTCGGCCTGAATTAAATTATGGGTCCTGTCTGGGCTCTGAATTTATTTGAGTCTGGTCTGGGGTATGAATTTGTGTTGCTAAAAAGGGTGAGGAAGGGCTGCTGAATTGAGGGGCCAAAGCTATCTGGGCAGCAAACTCTGCAGTCTTTGGGAGAAGTTTGTCATGGTGGTCTGTGCCAGATGGAGCAGAAAAGAAAAGCAAGCTACTACAATCAGAAAAGACCTGTGAGTCACTGGATTTAATTGCTGTTGCTTGTGTCTGATCAGTGCTGTTTTCTCTTGTATGGTCTGCAGCGTGAGGATACTATGCAGACCATCTGTGTATAACTGGTATCTGACACTATATAGTCCCTGTATGGCGGTATCATTTATTATATTGGTCATCCCTGACTGTAATTAGGTGTTTTTGTATTCCACTTTTATTTACCTACTATTGTTAACAGAGTGGCTCAGGCTCTGTTTACATTTGTGTCCCAAATTCCATCAAAAATGTTGGAAAATAGCGCAACCAAGACAGGGCACCAGGACAGAAGCCCGATGAACATCATTAAAGAGGCTCTGTCACTACATTATAAGTGCCCTATCTCCTACATAAGGAGATCGGTGCTATAATGTAGGTGACAGCAGTGCTTTTTCTATTTAAAAAAAGCAATCTGTTTTCACCACTTTATGAGCGATTTTAGATTTATGCTAATGAGTTGCTTAATGCCCAAGTGGGCGTGTTTTTACCTTAGACCAAGTGGGCGTTGTACAGAAGAGTGTATGACGCTGACCAATCAGCGTCATGCACTCCTCTCCATTCATTTAATCAGCGCATAGGGATCCTGTTAGATCTCTATGTGCTGTCTTATACTAACACATTAACGATACTGAAGTGTTTAGACAGTGAATAGACATTCCACGGGATGTCTATTCACAATCTCTGCACTTCGTTCCTGTTTCTGTGGTAGTTACAGCAGAGGAAGCGTAATCTCGTTGTAACCTGTCATCTACAGTGTAATCTCGTTAATGTGTTAGTATTAAACAGCATATAGCTGATCTAAAAGGATCCCTATGCGCTGAGTAAATGAATGGAGAGAAGATTATGATGCTGATTGGTCAGCGTCATACACTCCCCTGTACAACGCCCACTTGGTCTAAAGTAAAAACACGCCCACTTGGGCATTAAGCAACTCATTAGCATAAATCTAAAATCGCTAATAAAGTGGTGAAAACAGATAGTTTTTTAAAATAAAAAGCATTACTGTCACCTACATTATAGCGCCGATCTCCTTATGTAGGAGATAGGGCACTTCTAATGTGGTGACAGAGCCTCTTTAAAGTCAAAGTGGTCAGTTGGACGCCGTTGGCGTACATAATAGATTTGTTTTCTTCTGGTTGGCCAATGTATCCATAGATATGATATAGGCAGGACCAACGCGTGAAAGAACAATACATATATGTTTCCCCACCCCTACTTTATGGGACAATACTGCCATAATAGAGCCATACTAATTAATACCAACATATTGTGCTTCCCTACAATGCCATACAGTGCGCATATACTACCATTCTGTGCCGAAAAATATACCACATCCAGTTCCATGAGTTACATTTTTGAGAAGCTGCCAGAGATGTAGTTGGTAAAGGTTATCAAATGGTGGAAGCCCTAGTGCATTTGCCACTCGTGCTATAATCAAACCCTGGATGTGGGAGTTCCTCTTACCAATATCAAAAACTTGGAAGTTAACTTTGAACTACGCTATGCACTACCACATCGGGATCATAAGGTCAGAGAAATCCAAACCACATACAGTAGTCTACATTTAAGTACTTTGTTAATATTTTTCTTCTCTTTAAAAAAAAACAAAAACGAAAAATAAACATTGAAAGCAAATTTGTCGGATTTTTACATTCACTCACTAATCCCTATAATCCTAACAAAGCTTTGTTTGATGATGTCGATTTATGTCAACTCTTGGCTTCTTTCACTTTTATAGGGTAAACTTATCTCTTTGTTATGAATGTTGACAAGACTACAGAGCATGACGGGAGAGGGAAAACACTTATTACAAGCCTAGAATATATCATAGCTGAATAATACCGAGAAATCTCTGTACATCGGAGCGTTAGTCATTATGCTCTACAGTGCACGACTGGAAACATCTTCAAGTGAAGTTTTCTCCATTATATTCGGATACTGTGGCTATTTAGAACATCATACTGGGAAGTTTCCAGTGTAAATGATAATAACGAACACTAATTCTAATTTAGTCTCATTTTACACCCAGAAGTTCAGGAGGATGTTGTTTAAGTCTATAAAGCAATAAAAAAAAAAATATTAAATAGAATGGTAAAAATGTTCATTATGTGTTAATCTAAACAAGATTACAGAATAGATGCTTCTGTACACGGGAGAGTACGAAGTTCCGGACGTGCTCTCCCAAATCTTCACTATGCGGAACACTCAGGATAAGGATTTAAAGGGAATGTACCATGTAATGAATTTAATTTTATTAATTATGTTTATATTATTTGTAGAAGAGAAATGTGTGTGTTTTTAATGTTATTTATTGTTTTATTTATAAAACCTAACTATTGAATCTCCATGCGCAGGACATTATTAAGCCCAGTAACGCCCACTTTGAGACATATTTGTATGGGACAATTCCGCAAAAAAAAACAGGACGATTGGAAGGTATGATAAAACCATTTCTAGGGATGGCCATATTGGATACACACTTCCTTCCTGTATTTCCTCTTCAGGCAGTACAGCAGGGTGTGTGTGCTTTATGGCAGTTGAAATGAATGGAAGTCAATTGACAGAGAAATGGTCATAGGCTATTAAATGGAGTGATGGAGTACAGGCCCTCACCCAGACATGTGTTATCTTTGGTGTTCATGTTGAATCTTTGATTAATGAGTTTTGGTGGGTGACCTTTTCTTGAAAGGTTGGTAGTTGGTAGTTGGTAGTTCTTTCCATTCTGTTGAAATGGATTTAAGGGTGCACCGTGGGATGTTTAATGTTTGGGATATTTTTTATAACCCAACCTTGATCTATACATCTTAAAAACGTTGTATTTGACCTGTTTGGAAAACTACTTGGTCTTCATGTAGCGGTGGTGCAGACTCGGACCTTTCAGAACAGATGTATTTATATTGACATCGTATGACTTTCCGATTGCACACAGGGAATTCCACTACTTGACTTGTGACGTTAATTGATGTGATCAGACCTTATATAAGGGTTTCACTGCAAAGAGGGTGAATAGATATATATATATATATATATATATATATATATATATATAACTTTTCATTTATTTTTTTAATCATTCCACTGTAACAATTTGGACTATTTTGTCTGGTCCGTTACATAAAATCTAATTTGAAATCCCTTTTAGTTCCATTGTGTGTATGTAAGTACTGTGGGAGTACACTGGTTTACAGTAAAGGGTGTGTAACTGTAGATTGCTCACAGACAAACATAGATTATTTTATGTATTTTCCACTCACTGTACAGTGGTAATATATTTAGGCATTGTATGGTGGGGTTTGGTGGGCAGTGCATGGCCGTTTTATATGGGTACCGTATGATAGTGTTAGTGAGGTATTTTTATAGCATTGATGTTTGGTCACTCCTGGCATTGTTTTTTTTTCATATAAAATATTTTATGAATATGTTATTTAACATGGAAGTGTAGCAGAATTACTTGGGTATGTGTAAGTTGGTATTATGTCTACAGTCATGGCCAAAAGTTTTGTAGACTGACACAAATTTTAGTTTTCAAAAAGTTTGCTGCTTCCTTCAGATCTTTTAGTCAGATGTTTCTATGGTATACTGAAGTACAATTATAAGTATCTCTAAAGTTTTTTGTTTTTTTTTATTGACAAATCCATCAAGTTCATGCAAAGACTCGATATTTACAGTGTTAACCCTTCTTTTTTAAGACTTCTCCAATTCACCCTGGCATGCTGGTTATCAGCTTCTGGGCCAAATCCTGACTGATTGAAGCCCACACTTGCCTAATCAGTGCTTGGAGTTTATCACAATTTCTGTGTTATTGTTTGTCCACCCACTTTTTGAGGATTGACCACAGGTTCTCAATGGCCATGGACCAAAAATGTCAATGTTTTGTTCAACGAGCCACTTGGTTATCACTTTTTCCTTGTGACATGGTGCTCCATCATGCTGGAAAAAGCATTGTTGATGACCAAGTTGCTCCTGGATCGTTGGGAGAAGTTGCTCTTGGAGGATGTTTAGATACCATTCTTTATTCATGGAAGTGTTCTTAGGCAAAAGTGTGAGTGAGCCCTTGGATGAAAAGAAACCGCACACATGAATGGTCTGAGGATGCTTTACTGTTGGCATGACACAGGACTCATGGTAATGCTCACGTTTTCTTCTCCGGACAATCATTCTTCCAGATGTCCCAAACAGTCTGAAGTGGGCTTCATCAAATAACTTTACCCCAGTCTTCTGCAGTCCAAGCACTGAACGTCCTGCAGAATGTATGTCTGTCCTTCATGTTTTCCTGAGAAGTGGCTCCTTTGCTACCTTTCTTGACACCAGGCCAGCCTTCAAAAGCCTTTGCCTCACTGTGCGTGCAGATTCACTGACTTGGCCTTCTGTCATTCCTGAGCAAGCTTTTCACTGGTTTTGATCTGATCCCATAGCTGAATCTCTTTCAGAGATGGTCCTGGCACTTGCTGGTCTTTCATTGGCACCCTAAAGCCTTCTTCACAGCAATTGAACCTCTCCCTTGAAGTTCTTAGTGGTCCGATAAATGGTTGATTTAGGGGCAATCTTACAAGCAGCAATGTCCTTGGATGTAAAACCCTTTTGATGCAAAGCGATGATGACTGCGTGTATTTCCTTGAAGGTAATCATGGTTAACAGAAGAAGACAATGGTTTCAAGCACCATCACTTTTTTAAAGCATCCGGTCTGCACTTCTAGCTCAATCAGCATGACAGAGTGATATCAGCTGCCTTGTCCTCACTAACACTTTCTCCTGAGCTAACGGGAAGATCACTGAAATGATGTTAGCAGGTCATTTTGTGGCAGGACTGAAAAGCAGTGGAAATGTTTTTTTTTGTGATTAAGTTAATTTTCATAACAAGGAATGACTTTGCCATTAAATGCAATTCATCTGATCACTCTTCATAACAATCTAGAGTTGATGCAAATTACCACTATAAAAACTGAAGCAGCAAGCTTTGTGAAAACCAACATTTGTGTCAGTCTCAAACCTCCTGGCCAGGACTGTATACTGCTAAGTTAACTACATCATGCATATATCATCTATATGCATATATAATGTAATTTATGTTGTGACCTCGGTATGGGGCAGTGCTGCAGTTTTGTTCACAGTGGGTGGCCGAGGCACCGCTGTGCAAGGAAAACCAGTGGTGCGGACGTAGGGCTAAATCAGCACCGTGTCCCCTTAATTGTTTTCCAGGCACAGCCCTGTATTTCTTGTAGCGGCAATGCCTAGTATTGCATTTCAAAACAGCTCAGTCCCATTCAAGTGAATGGGATTGAGCTATATTACCAGGCACAGCCGTAATTATATGATATATAGTCATGCTGCACTCACCAAATGCTTTCCAATGCCAGGACTAAATTTCAGTCCCAGTCTGGCCCTGGGCAAGGCCAAGCTCCTTATGTGGAAACCTGGTCATACTGTATATCATCCACTTCTTAACTGTATCTATGGACATTTCCTAAATTCAACAAAAAGTGGGCGAAGAAATTTTGCCTTTTCTATTACAGAGTAACTGTATTACCGTTGGTCTTTTGACATCTTGAGGCATGTTCTGCTATTTGTATAGGCATTACTTTTTTTCCCTAATATCACAGGGAGAGCAGTAGAGTTAACACTGCCTGAGGCATTGCAAGTTAATAAGCCCAAATTTAGAATTTTCACACCTCACATGCTTATATTACTTTATTTAAGTCTGTGTCCTCAGTTATAATATATAGGGACGTAAAATGCTTAGCAACGTTTCTGGAAAGGTAAAAGGCACAAAAAGTGTTTATTAGAATACTTCTCAACTATCCTGATATGTGATTGGTTTGGTCACATGGAGTTAAGCTGGCGCTAGACATGTAATTGCCAGGCCAAGTATCTTTAAAGCAGTACAGAAATATATTAAACTTTGTAATAACCTTACAGAAAAGTAGCAGGTTCCCTACCTTCCTGTTCTCTTTCCCTGCCTGCAGACTATATGTCTATGTTCAAAGTGCCCTCAAAAAAATCCCTCCAAAATATCCATGTAGCGTAATGGAGGGGAAGGAGGGGGATGCAACTGCAGTTTGTCTCTGTGTCTGTGAGACTGCATAGAGTGCAAGGGAGGAAGAGCAGAAGTGAGGAGACATCTTATTGGCTCACAAAGGAGATAGAAAGGGGAGCAATTGCTGGACAATTGTGGCAATGTTTATCTCGGAGGACCACAAAATACGAAGTGATATGAATTTGGATTTGTCATAAACAATTATAGCTTTATATAGCTGCTTGGCTAATGATCGCCAATCTATCTCCGGTCTTGAGGCAGACTTATCAATGTGGTGTAAGAGAGTCCTGAAAAACTGTTATAGGTGACTCGCGCCATGTTTATCAAACCGCTACAACATTTTTTTTTGGAGAATGCTGACCTCACCCTAAGGCACTTGAATTTTTCCAAAAGGAGCATTAACCCCCTTCCAGAAGTATGAAGTAAACTTATGTCATAGCCGGGTAGGGGAAGTATGGTGCAGCCTGTAAGACACAGCAGACACGTCACTGTAACGAGCGGGATTGCGCTCGAGCATGATCTAGCTCGTTTACCCCCTTTAGATGCTGCGGTCAATAGTGACTGCGGCATTTAAAGCGTTAGAAAGCAAGGCCGACCCCCTATAACAGCCCATCAACCCCCCGTGACGGGATCGCCGGGTGCCGATGGTTGTTATGGGAGCCTAATGAAGGCCCCTAAGTCTGCCATCGTTGTGCTCCTATTAAGCCCTGTCTCCGGCCTGTCAGAAAGATGATATACTGCAATACATTAGTATTGCAGTATATAATGATCCAACGATCGCTGGTTCAAGTCCCCCCTTTTCCCTTACAGCAAGTAAAATAATAAACATAATTGGTATTGCCGCGTCCGTAAAAGTCTGACCTATTCAAATATATCATTGTTTAACATGCACGGTGAATGCCGTAAAAAAAAGTCAAATGCTAGAATCGCTGTTTTTTGGCCATCTCATTTCCCACAAAAAATTGAATAAAAAGCGATCGAAATAGGTACCAATAAAAACGAAAGGTTGTCTCGCAAAAAATATGCCCTCCCCCAGCTCAATCAAGGAAAAAAAAAAAATCGTTATGGCTCTCAGACTTTGGCGACACAAAATATTTACATTTTTTCTACAATTCGATTTTTTTTCCTTGTAAAAGTAGTAAAATCTAAAAAAAAACTATATCAATTTAGTATTGCCGTAGTCTTAACGACCCGCAGAATAAAGTTAACGTGTTGTTTTAATTGCATGGTGAACGCCGTAAAAACGAAGCGCCAGAAACAATTGAGGAATCACTGTTTTTTCCTGTTTACTACTACATTATATGGTACAATAAATGGTGTCCTGAAAAACGACAACCCTTCACGCAAAAATCAAGCCCTCATAGGACTATATAGACGGAAAAATAAAAACTTATGGCTTTTGGAAAGTGGGGAGGAAAAAATTAAAATTAAGACATGGCTGCGGCGGGAAGGGGTTAATGTAGGGTGGTTTGTTCGTTGTATATGTAAGACAAACGTCATCAATGCCTAAAGACAAACGCTTTTTTTTTTTCTTATACGGAAGTACAGCGCATGTCAAGTGACATCTGGTGCAGAGCTTGTGCCTGTTTTATTACACTCTAGTATTTGAGGAATTTTTCATGAGATGTGACATTTTAGTAAATTTATATCAGACATCAGTCGTTGCTAATGTCTCAGCAATAGAATAACATGATAACGTTCTGGCTGCCTACAGCTCCTGCTAGGAAAAGCTTATTGCATATGTACAGTATTTATATTGCATATGTACAGTATTTATATTGCTCTCATTGACTTCAGTGCTGGCTGTAGGCAGTCAGAATTTTATCGTGGAGCTTTATGGCTGTTTAAATCTTAGAAGAGACTTTAGAGCTGTTTTAGAAAAACAGATTTGGAGGTATACAAATAAATTAAAAATTGTAGTGATACTTTAACCCCTTGACTCCCCAAGACCGCCTCGTACACTCTGATGCTACTATTGTTTATGAGGGGCACTCTGGTGATGGAATTCTTAATATGGGGAAATTGGGTGTTATATATGCAACATATTTGTATCCTGTAAAATAGCATTGTTTATTTGTACAGTATGGTGGCAGGTGTGGGATCTGGCCAGCACAGGGTGTTCGGGGAGAAGAGCGATCCCCGCTTTGTACCCTCTGGATTCAATTGTACCCATGTCCAAAGGACGTTGATATGATTGAGTATTGTGTAATTGGTGCTAGTAGGTTCGAGGGAACACTCGGCTCCTTGCCCCACCATTCGATGCTTCCAGTGCGATTTCATCATTTTGCCGCCTGCATAATTCCACAATAGCCAAACCTGAGTAGAAAAGGCTAGACGTGAATACTTAGATGACCACGTGGAAGCTGATACAGATGAGTATTGTCAGGATACACAGTGGCCATTAATATTTCCTTCAGGGGGCACAAGGACCATTATTATTTATTTCAGAGGGCACAGAGGCCATTATTATCTATTGGAGGGGCACAATGGCAACTATTGTTTCAGAGGCACAGACCGTGATCATTTATTTCAGCATGAGCAGTGGCTATAATTATTTATTTCAGTGGACACAGTGGCAATTCAGGGGCACAATGGACATTATTATTTTCAAAGGGCATAGGGAGTGGGGTAATTTTTAGGGGGCACAGTGAGTAGTGCTATTATATTCAGGGGGTACAGTGAATGGCAGTATCCAGAGCTAGTATAGAGGGTGAGGATCTGCCGCAAAAGTGAGGAGCCAAAGGCAACTGGGTGGGAAACTTTGCATAGTGGAGTCACAGCTGGAACAAGTCATCATGGTGGAAAGAGAACGACTCCAATTAGAGAAGATGTCAACTGTGAGTACATGGATGTCATTTTTTTTTTTTAACCTTCTTTTTATTGAACATTTTTTAAAACAATTAAGTTTGTGGGGGAAACAGAAGGAAAGAAGGGGAGGGAGAACAATGTAATACCATCAATAGTCCAGAGGATCATTGAAATTTCCATTAAACACCAATTTAATCATCACCAAAAGTTTACCTAACTGGTCGAGCATAATAAACAGATGAGAGGGGTGGAGGCGTGGAAAGGAAAGAAGGAGAGGAAAAGAAATGAAAACAAAATAACTCTAATTTTTATCTCGCTGTGCTTATAAAGGAAACAATGCAGATGCAACACTCACATGCATATTACATTTTAAGCAATTCCCCACCCCATTGAATTTTAAAAAGGAGAAACATAAATCGGGGATGGAGGCGTCCGCGGGAACCAGCCCACCGCACACATCCACCCCCAACAAAACCCATAGTAGCTATATGGGGACAGGGGAGAAATAAGAAGGACATGAAAAGGAGCATGGCTCTCGCCCACACCAGAAAACCACCAGGATCCTGACCATATCTTACACAGGTGCATTCCCCAGGAGCACCTGTTCGTGGAACCAGACCGTTGGTTCAGAGCATTTCCGTATTTGTATTTGAATGCAATAAATGTTTCCCAAGTCTCAAAAAACTGTTGGACCCGTGATTCCTTATGGAGAGAGGCCTCTACCCAGTCCATTTTCAAGAGATAAGATAATTTATCCAAGAATAATTTGAACAGTGGGGGCTGATTAGCAAGCCAAGTTTGCAATATGGCTTTAGTCCCTGCCGCCGCCACATAATGCAACAGTTTATGTGCCCCGGGGGAACACCCGTGAACTTCAGGATCCATGTACCCAAACCCCAACCACGGTATCGTATCAGGGACAAAATTAGTGAGGTGAGTAGTAGTGAATGTGCGTATGCGAGACCAAAATGTACGAATGTGCGGGCACGACCACAAACAATGGTAGAGATTTGCTGCCGGAGCCTGACATTTGAAGCAACACGATGATGTGTAGATACCAATTTTATACCCCACACTTGGAGTCAAATACGACCTGTGGGCAATCTTAAGTCGCATTTCCAGAAAGCGAGCAGAGGGAAGAAGTTTATGTGCCTGCTCTAGATCCGCCAGTATCGTGGTAGGAGTTAGAGTCTGATTGTCACCCTGCCATTTAGTTAGAGGAGTCTGGGATTGTGAGTAATCAAGGGGAACATGAAGAAATTGATAATTTTTAGATATTTGGCCCTTTGGGGAGTTGGGACGGGAGAAATTTAGGAGCAAATAAGGATTCCATTCCAGGTCTGACAATTGCGGTAAAACCTTTTTTATATAACGGTCAACTTGAAGAAAACTAAAATGATCGATGGGTAATATTTAGAGCAGAGTTCCGAAAGTGTAAGAGCCCTACGTTCGTCCTTATGTACGCTTGTTTTAGGGAGGTGATTCCTAACGTGTGCCATCTATGGAAAATTGCCCGTGGATTACCATCCTGAAAATGATTATTACAGATTAGTGGCAAGTGGAGAGATAAGGTGGAGGAGAAAGCTGGTGATGGCGACTGATC
Source organism: Rhinoderma darwinii (assembly GCF_050947455.1). Classification (NCBI taxonomy): domain Eukaryota; kingdom Metazoa; phylum Chordata; class Amphibia; order Anura; family Rhinodermatidae; genus Rhinoderma; species Rhinoderma darwinii. The sequence continues at coordinate 26,161,256 of NC_134694.1, read as the reverse complement.
TTCTGCCATGCTTTCCAAGTTGCAAAAAGTAGCGGGTTAGCTCTAGTCTCCACAGATAAACCCTCATATGGGAGGTGCAGGAGTCCCGACAAAGCCCGTCCGGAAAATAATCTGGAATCCAGAGTGTACGAGGTATAATTAGAGGTATTCCCAAGTCAGTCCGAGACATAACGGGACAAGGCCTCCAAGTTGTACTGCCTAATATCGGGGAAATTAATGCCCCTATTGGCTCTTGGTTGCTGTAAAAATCTGGTAGGCAATGCGAGATCCCCGCCCCACACAAATGTCCTGTATAAGTAGTTAATGCGTTTTTCATCTTTAGGTGTGAGATATATTGGGAGGGTATGGAAAATATATAGGAGACGAGTGAACTCCGTCATCTTAAGGAGATTGGCCTTCCCTAGGTATGAAAGGGTGAAGTGTTTCCAATTTGAGAGAGTATTTTCTAAGTCCTCTATATAACGTGTGATATTAAGTCTGTAGAGTTTAGTAGGGTGTCTGGAGATTTGGACTCCTAAATATTTGATCGCCTGAATGTTCCATTTAAATGGAAAGGCGGCCGCCCAAAGGGGTCTAGAAGGCCCTCGCAACAACAGTGCCTCAGTCTTATCCCTATTCAAATAGTATCCCGATAATCGGCCCACCCGGTCTAGTTCTTCAAGAAGAGGAATTAGTGTCCGCTTAGGGTCCGCAACTACAAACAGGATGTCATCCGCAAAAGCGGCTACTTTTAGTTCTAGGTCCCGTATAATAAGGCCCTGAAAAGTTGAGGTCTTAGAAAGGTGACGCAGTAAGGGATCTATGGAAAGATTAAACAGAAGGGGGGTTGTAAATGTTTATTCTGCCTCTGACTTTCTGACTTGTCTGATCAGTATTGTATTCACTTGTAAGGTCTGCAGCAAGATGATGTCTGGTATCTTTCTAGTTTGTGAAACAACGACTCTCAGTATGACTTGAACGATGATAAGCATATCCTGAGAGTTGCAGCTTCACATAGTATAAACTTCTATAGCACGCTTTTAACCTGAATTGGCAATGAATTCTCAAGGCTTCACAAACAGGCTTCTACCTGGCTATACACGTTGCGCCTCATGACTTACACACTATCCCTCCATGTTTCACAAACTTGCACCCCATTATTCATTTATTTTTATTGAGGCACTTTACTCATTACTGCCCCCTATATTTCACTTATATTATTACACTTGCACATACACTATTCATTTATTATTCTTTTACTACACATCCCATGCACCACACACCACTCCCCTCAAGACAAGTGAGAGTGGCTATTATTATTTAAAGTACCTGCTGACTCTCCTTTATCAGCATTTCTGACCTGGCTGTGTCCATTTGTAAGTATGGCCTTTTTCGGTGTTTTTGTATGTATGTCCCCTTGTTTTTATCTGTTTTGTCTGAATTGGCAATTGGTTTATTTGATTGTTAAAGTACGAATACTTTTCTCTAAGTCGCTACACTGCAGGCATCCCGCATGTGTAGTAAGGAACCTGTTGTTAAAAATTTTAATCAAACCCCTATCCTTAGCTGTGTGTACACTATGGCAGCATAATCTATGTACACTCTATGATAACGTTACTTATTGACTTTGACGATCTATCAAATGCTTGTGGGTCTACATGTATGTGTGCGCATGGCACATATGCGTAACCATACCTGTGTACCTTGACAAATCCCTGCATAGGCCCTGATGCTACAGTGAACCTAACGTAACTCTAGTGAAATTCTGTAGATTTCTTTAATGTCCGTTAAGAATTCAGAATCCCCTTTTAAAAAGGTGTTTCTCAACATTCTCATCATTATATTATTATTTTAGCATCTTTTAGACAAACTTTAGGGTAATGATATTCATTTAAATATTTAAATTAATTTTCACAAACTAAAATATAATGATAAACCTTGAAGGGAATGTATTATTAATTATTATTTTTACTAATTACCGTAAAACTGTGTACGGAATTTTTTTATAAATCGAATTGAATTTTTTATCAATCGAATGATTTATGATGGTATACATTTTTTATTTTATTTTATTATGGAGGAAACCGTCTTTGCCTAAGTTGCTGCTCTGAGTAGTTTTTAGTAATTTGCGTTACAGCAAGGCACCTAAAAAGCACAGTCAGAAAGTCACTCATTTACTTTTATGGAAAAGTGGGCATGCTCTGTGACATGTGTGGAGGTCACTGTTCAGGGAGGAGAGGGGGAGGCGGTGAGCTGTGACCATCACTTATTGTCATTGAATCTGAAAAGTCATATCTACAAAATAGGAAGTGTCCGCCTATTGAGAGGGCTTAGAGGCCAGCGTGGAAATGGCAATATTTCAGGAAATTAGTATAGATAATGACAAGAAACTTTCATGTCCATTTGTTTAAAGAGGCTCTGTCACCAGATTTTGCAACCCCTATCTGCTATTGCAGCAGATAGGCGCTGCAATGTAGATTACAGTAACGTTTTTATTTTTAAAAAAACGAGCATTTTTGGCCAAGTTATGACCATTTTTGTAGTTATGCAAATGAGGCTTGCAAAAATCCAAGTGGGTGTGTTTAAAAGTAAAAGTCCAAGTGGGCGTGTATTAGGTGCGTACATCGGGGCGTTTTTAATACTTTCACTAGCTGGGCGCTCTGATGAGAAGTAACATCCTCTTCTCTTCAGAACGCCCAGCTTGTGACAGTGCAGATCTGTGACGTCACTCACAGGTCCTGCATCGTGACGGCCACATCGGCACCAGAGGCTACAGTTGATTCTGCAGCAGCATCAGCGTTTGCAGGTAAGATCGACTTACCTGCAAACGCTGATGCTGCTGCAGAATCAACTGTAGCCTCTGGTGCCGATGTGGCCGTCACGATGCAGGACCTGTGAGTGACGTCACAGATCTGCACTGTCACAAGCTGGGCGTTCTGAAGAGAAGAGGATGTTACTTCTCATCAGAGCGCCCAGCTAGTGAAAGTATTAAAAACGCCCCGATGTACGCACATAATACACACCCACTTGGACTTTTACTTTTAAACACACCCACTTGGACTTTTGCAAGCCTCATTTGCATAACTACAAAAATGGTCATAACTTGGCCAAAAATGCTCGTTTTTTTAAAATAAAAACGTTACTGTAATCTACATTGCAGCGCCTATCTGCTGCAATAGCAGATAGGGGTTGCAAAATCTGGTGACAGAGCCTCTTTAAACTAAATCGTTCCAAAATTCTGTGCTGATTTAATTTCATAATACGACTTCATAGAGGTGAAAGATTAATATTCCTGATACAGAACTTTAACCCCTTCCCGCCGCAGCCCTTTTTCAGATTTTAATTTTCGTTTTTTCCTCCCCACATTCCAAAAGCCATAATTTTTGTATTTTTCCGTCTATATAGTCCCATGAGGGCTTGATTTTTGCGGGACGAGTTGTAGTTTTTCGTAGCACCATTTGTTGTGCCATAATACTAGGAAACGGGAAAAAAATTATTTGTGGGTTAGAAAATGAAAAAATCAGCGATTCCTGTTTTTTTGCGCTTTGTTTTTACGAAATTCACTGTGCAATTAAAGCAACATGTTAACTTTATTCTGTGGGTCAATACGATTGCGGCGATAACAAATATATATAGTTTTTTCTATGTTTTACTACTTTTACAAGTAAAAACCTAAGTGTAAAAAATAACATTTATTTTGTGCCGCCAAATACTTTTTTTTATTTTTCCGTCGATTAAGTGCTATGGGGGCTTATTGTTTGAGGGATAAGCTCTAGTTTTTAATAATACAATTTTGGTGTACATGCGACGTTTTGATCACTTTTTATTTCATTTTTTGCGGGAGATTAAGTGACCAATAGCGATTCTGGCGTTTACATTTTTATTTTTTTTACGGCGTTCACCGTGCGGGTTAAATAATGATATATTGTAATAGTTCAGACTTTTACGGATGCGGCGATACCAATTATAATTATTTATTTATTTTTTTACTATGCTCTAGGGGGAAAATTGGAAAAGGGTTCTTTTTTAACTTAAAATTATTTTTTTTTTAAACATTCTTTATTTTCGGGTATTTTTCAACACAAAGAACTCATAACAAGCCAGAAATAAACAGCAATACAGAAAATATACGCATCCATCTTACATTGCAGGCCAGAAAAAAGACCGAGAGCAAAAAAAAAAAAACAGGTCAAAAGAAAATAAACAGACCATATTATGCATATGACACATCCAGACGATGCAACACAGTCCTCTGTACAGCAGAGATTAGAGTAATATGATGAACAGGATACATGGGCATCGAGGAAACATAGTAATACATTACAAACGATACTGAAACTGCATCCAGGACAGTGGGCACCACGGCAGGCGGCATCAGTATCATGACATGTGATAAGGCATCAATTTCATACTCCACATCGGATAGAGGTGAAAGAAAGCAGACAGAACCAGAGGACCAGGACTCCCACTTTCAACGTCGAGGCGGATCAAGCCCACTCCTGCTATGTCCTATGAGGCCTACGCATAAAGTAAATATTCGTCCGACTCACAGAACTCTTGCCACACCTTCCAGACCAATCTCCCCGCTCTCGGATTTACTTGTTGGGCCTGTGTTGCCTCCTCCATTCTCTGCAGATGTAAAATCTCCTGGAACCATTCAGTGATGGTTGGCACGCTACTGGTCTTCCACAACCGTGGAATAAATGTGCGGGCTGCGATCAACAGAAAACTGATCAGGGTTTTCGAATATGTTTTGTTCACCCCAGGGAGCATGGACAGAAGCAACACTTCCGGAGTATTGTGAAGTACTTGGCCCGTGATTTTCTGTATAAGGTCCACCACCGACACCCAGAATAAGTGGAGTAACGGGCACTCCCACCAAATGTGCAGCATCGTACCACCAGTTCTGCCACACCGCCAACATGTATCTGGTACCTCCGGGTAGAAGGAATGTAGCAATGCGGGGACCCTATACCAGCGCGACAAGATCTTATAGTTGGTCTCCTGGGCCTTGCAGGAGATGGAAAAGCTATGACACAGGGCAAAAGCTTTAGACCAGTCCGCCGACGATGGAGGCAACGTAAGCTCTCTCTCCCACCCTTTCACATAGGACGGTGGAACATCGTTATGTAACTTCTGCAAACACTTATAGAGAAGCGAGATAGTCCTCTCCGGAGGGGAAGCGGCAACACATAGCTGTTCTATCGGTGTTAGATCTCTGTTCAAAGACAGCCTCACCCTACTAGCAGTATAGAAATGTTGTAACCGTAAAAAATCCCAGCACCCTTCCGATGATCTCTTTGGTTCCGGGACAAGTGCCTCAAAGGACTTCAAACCCTGACCCGTCAGAACATGACGAAACGTCAGTGGCGAAGGTCTGGTCGCAAAGGTCAAAAAGGAAGGCTGCTTCCCAGGCGGAAAGTCCACATTATGAGAAATCGCCACCATGGGACCATCGGGAGGAATCCCTACAGCCAGAATTCGATAACGTTTATACGTGAGTACCACCTGTCCCGCAACCAAAGGGAGCAAAGCCTTCTCCCGCCCCTTAAAGTATCTCCCCAGAAACCATGGAAGGACAGTGAGAGGGACCGGCGCCAAAAGATTTTCCAGCCTCACCCACAATTTAGAGTCCGCATGATGGAACCAATCAAAGATGTTCCATCACCACCGCAAACAGCAGGGGTGCCTTTGGGCAGCCCTGTCTAGTCCCATTACCAACCCTAATTGGAGCAGATAGAGATTCATTAACCCTGATACGCGCCTGGGGATGATTGTAAAGGGACATTATACGCGTCAACATTAGACGACCTACTCCCATCTGGCTCAAAGCCACCTCCAGAAACCCCCAATCCACCCGGTCAAAGGCCTTCTCCGCATCCAGCGACAACAGCATACAAGGAATGCTACTCGTCGTCACGTGATGAATCAGAGAAAAGGTCTTCAGCGTGTTATCTCTGGCTTCGCGCCTCGGAACAAACCCCACTTGATCCGGATGAATCAGGGACCCCAGAAACACGGCCAGTCTATTCGCTATCAACTTAGCATACATCTTAGCGTCTGTGTTAATGAGAGAGATTGGCCTATAGTTCGCACAATGTTGCGGATCCATACCCCCCTTCGGGATGACCGTGATATGAGCCTGCAAAAACGAATCGGGGAACTTCACCTGTTCCGAAATGGAATTAAACGACTCTTGCAAAGGCGTCACCAATTCCTCTGCTAGGGATTTGTAGAATCCTGCCGTGTACCCATCGGTCCCCGGGCTCTTCCCTGCCAGTAGCGCTTTAATAACCTGCAATAACTCCTCTCTGGTAAATGATAAATCCAGGCCCACCGCCTCTTCTGGAGACAGCCGAGGTAACGCCGTGTCTCTAATATACTCAGATAAAGAGAGCGGGGAATCGGGAGGAACACTACCCAGAGTGGGAGAGGGGAGGTTATAAAGCGAGGAATAATACTCGCAGAATGCCGATGCTATATCCTCCGTTTTAAACGCCAAGTCCCCCGCTACAGTGCGTATCGAGGGTATAAAGGAGGTCGCCCCCCGCTCCCGCAGTGCCCTCGCCAATGCCTTCCCCGCCTTATTACCCCACTCATAATAAAAGCGTGAGCACACCTGACGGAGCCTAGCACTATGCTTGTCCAGCAGAAGTTGAATCTCATGGCGAGTCTTAGTTAGTTCCCTAAGAGTGCGTTCTTGCAGCGTCTGTTTATGCTGGGCTTCTAGGAACTGTACTCGAACTAAAAGCACCTGTAGCTTCGCCCCCCTCTCCCTCTTGAGGCGTGCACCATGCTTAATGAGTACTCCCCGAAGCACACATTTAAGAGCCTCCCACTTCACCACCGGGGCTGTGTGATCTCTAGCATGATCCCCCCTAAAATTCTCCACCGTTTGTTTCAACTTTATCATACACAACGGATCCTTCAGCAAAAACTAGTTTAGGCGCCAGGTAAATCCACTGCGACGCTCCGTGGAAAAGCGCAGTACATAAGACACCGGAGCGTGGTCAGAGAGAAGCATATTGCCAATAGAGGTCTCTTTCACAAAAGACTATGGTGAACCATAACGTAATCAATTCTGCTGTAAGTGTTGTGGGCGAAGGAATAGAAAGTGAAGTCCCTATCGTCCGGATGGGTCAACCTCCACACATCACAAAGCCGCATATCTCTGAGCCTCTTCCTCAGTTTATTCAACTTATTGTATGCCAGAGAAGTCCGCCCAGAGGATGTATCAAGCAAAGGATTAATGGCCAGATTAAAGTCCCCACATAGGATAGGCGCTCCCGACGACAAAGCACTCAACTCCTCCAACATCTTCAGGAAAAAAGGAACTTGGTTAGTGTTAGGGGCATAAATATTGGCTATCGTGACCGTGCGGACCCCTACCTCACACTTCAGAAAAATAAATTATAGGAAAATAGACACCCCCCTAGTCTTGCCATTTGGATGACTGCAGTGGTATCCCACCGGGTAATATTTATTACGAATGATTGGAACCTGATCCGCCTGGAAGTGAGTTTCCTGAACACAAAGTACCTGTGTCCTCTGTTTATGTGAAGCATACAAGATCTGAGACCTCTTCTCCGGAACATTAAATCCCTTCACGTTCAGGGATGAGATGGTGAAATCAGCCATTATCCATGAATTCAAAGAGACTCAAGATGCAACTAATCACAAAATACCTGTATTCGCCAGATCCTGCCGCCATTCCCACCATCCCGTCAAAGACATCAAGTACATTGCAGACCTTCCATGCATACATTACATCACCAAAGCACAGCCTGCAAAATAGAAAATGGATAATAAGAGGAAAGAAAAAAGAAACAGATGACAAGTAAAACATCCTGTCACACCAATATACTAATTTGTGCCACTCAGCACCTGTATCACTAGTTATAACCAGTCTAGTCTCAGCGATATTCCTATGTGGGGGTCACATTGGACTACCTTCAAACAGTGCACTACTACCTGATACCAGTAAATATATATACCGAACTAAACTCCACAGCCTCTAATATCCATGTCTGCTGAACTAGGTACATAAAGGGACAGACCTCTCGAATGTTAATGCATACCACCTACGGGGACTATAAATGCCTAACATAAGCCCATAACGGGACGTGTCTATCCGCCCTAGAGTCTAACTTCGCCTAGTAGATTTTAACTAGGGCTCGACATCCGCCCAACAGGAAATAATAACATGGCTTTTCACAGACTCACGAAAATGACGGGCTCGGGCATCCCCGCATGGGTGAACACCTGCAATGCAACGGGGTTAAAGAGAAAGCATATCAATCACATCAACGTTCCCGAAATCTTGACGGGGACGCTCTCTGACGCCATTGCGGTCTCTGCGGCAACAGTGATCCAGATCTCTCAGGCGCGGGCCTCCCAGGCGGCGCTACCGGCCCCTGCAAAGTATCCAGTTGGAAAGTCTCCCAGTCCGGCAATACCATGACAGGCAATCCAAGGGCCCTCAAAAATCCCGGAAGTTCCGCATGTGTATGTAACGAGACAGTTCTGTCCTCCACTCGCACATGCAGGGCAAAGGGGAATCCCCAATGATACGATATCCCCCGTTGTTGTAACACGGAAAGTAGAGGGCGCATCAGCCCACGCTGCCTCAGGGTGCGTCTCGCTAGATCCGGAAACAGGAGCAGTTTTGCCCCATCTAAATCAATCTCGGCCTTCAATCTCGCCTTCTGCAAAATCTTCTCTTTTAGGCCATAATAGTGGATACGGCAAATTACATTGCGTGGTCTAGCAGCATCCGCACTCTTCGGACGCAATGCCCTGTGAGCTCTATCTATCTCAATATCGGTGTCCACCGGGCGATTAAGTAAGGTGTTGAAGATACCCATCAATGTCGGCATTAAGTCAGCAGTTCTAGTTGCTTCCGGCAAACCTCTCGGACGTATATTATTCCTCCTGTTCCTATTTTCCAGGTCATCTAGCTGCCCTTGTAGTTGTCGCTGCTGTGAGCCTGAAACACTCTGCACCTCCGTAAGCTGTTGTATAGTAGCAGACACAGAGTCCTTCCATGATTCCAATGCCCCCACTTTAGCTAGCAAGGCTGTTACTTCAGATTGGACCACGTTTAAGTCCCAGCGCCACGCTACTTTCAGATCGGCAGCCATCACCTCCATGTCCCTCTTAGAGGGGAGAAGCGCCAACAAAGCTTGCAATTCCGGGTGTCCCCTAAGCGTCTGGGCCGCCCGGTCCGGCGGCGGTAGATCTTCCATCAGGCTCCCACCACCAGAGGAAAGTGGGGAGGACCTCTCTCCCACTAGCCCCCTGAGTCTCTGCCGCCTGCAGGTTTCTGGGGGTAGCCACCCCTTCTTCCGAGGAGTACTCCTCTCCCTCATCTTCCCTGGGCTCGGCCTGAGCCTGGTCGGGCCTCCGGTCCGTCAGCGTCCCCGGGTCTGCCATCAGGGCCACTGCCTCCAGGTCCCTCCCGGTGACCTGCACAAGAGAGCCGGCCGCCGCCCTGCCTCATCTCCCCCGCGCCATGCACCTGCGCCACTGCACAGCTCTGGTCCCGGCCGCCATCTTGGCTCCACCACGAGGCGTCGGCCGATGCAGGTGAGCGACATCCCCTGCCGTTGCTGCCCTCTCCCGGGCCCCTCTCGTCTGGCTCCTCCGTCTCCTGTGTCAGCTTCCTCCTCTGCCTCACCGCAGACTGGGCCTGCCCGCGAACGAGGGACGGTTCGGCATCCGCCATCTCGTGCGATGTCTCACCTCGGTCCTGGTCGCCACCATCTTGGCTCTTCCCCGAGGCCCCCACCGACTCGGGTACGGGTCCCCGACCTCCACTTCTCTCCCGGCCATCACCCCCAGTCAGGGAACCGGGGGCCCGCGACTCTGCACGCTCCACCTCAGGGGACATCAGCTGCTCCAGGTTGCGAGCCAGCCATGCTGGGCTGCACACCATGCTTCCAGCCGGCGGCTCCATCAAAGGCGGCGTCGCGGCTCCTTCCGAACTCGAATCCCCGGCCGCCAGTGGCAAAAAATGTTTTTAAATCAGGGTATCTGCACCCCCTTGTGACTGGGCGGGTTTTCCCCATTTAGGTGCCCGATCTGTACCTATCTAGCACAGGCCTGAGGAGAGCTCACTCAAACACATTTGCTCCCCAGCTCATCCAGCCACGCCCCCCCTCTTAACTTTTAATTTAAAAAAACATTTTTCCATTAAAAAACTACTTTATTTTACTAATTTTTACTTTTTTTTTTTATTAGTCCCCCTAGAGGACTTCAACCAGCGATCGTTAGATAGCTTGCACTATATACTGCAATACTAATGTATTGCAGTATATCATGATTCTAACAGCCTTCTATTAAGCCCTTCATTAGGCCCCCAGGCAGCCATAGCAACCATCGCCACTCCGGATTGCATTGCGGAGGGTGAGATGAGCTGTTAGAGGGGGTTGCCCCCTCTTTTTAACTATTTAAATCCTGCGGTCGCTATTGATCGCGGCATTTAACGGGTGAAACGAGCGGGATCTCTGAAGTGTCGGCTGTAATATACAGCCGACACCTGTATCGTATGGAATAGGTTCACTCCGTGAGCCCGTTCCATACTTCCCCTACCCAATTTTGGCGTATGGATATGTCAAATGTCGGGAACGGGTTAAATACCCAGCATAGATATAGAGTTAAATGATCGCATACAGTCACCACTAGGGGATGCTTTGAGGTTCACTGCATATGTTTTATACATTGAACTCAACAATAGTTTCTGCTAGTTTTGGCTGCAGGCGGACAGAATACTATAATTTAACTCTGGGGATTACTGTATCAATAAAACGGAGATGTTACACCTATAGCGATATTTGGAAATGAATCAGCACAGAAAGCTGGACCCAAAGACAACATGGTGTTAAAAGATGGAGATTTACTTTAAATGGTCACTAACTTTTCAACAAACTTTGCATAAATCAATAGTATAAGCAAATAAAAAAAAATCATTTACACTACCGTTCAAAAGTTTGGGGTCACCCAGACAATTTTGTGTTTTCCATGAAAACTCACACTTATATTTATCAAATGAGTTGCAAAATGACTAGAAAATATAGTCAAGACATTGACAAGGCTAGAAATAATGATTTTTATTTGAAATAATAATTTTCTCCTTCAAACTTTGCTTTCGTCAAAGAATGCTCCATTTGCAGCAATTACAGCATTGCAGACCTTTGGCATTCTAGCTGTTAATTTGCTGAGGTAATCGGGAGAAATTTCACCCCATGCTTCCAGAAGCCCCTCCCACAAGTTGGATTGGCTTGATGGGCACTTCTTGCGTACCATACGGTCAAGCTGCTCCCACAACAGCTCTATGGGGTTGAGATCTGGTGACTGCGCTGGCCAATCCATTACAGATAGAATACCAGCTGCCTGCTTCTTCCCTAAATAGTTCTTGCATAATTTGGAGGTGTGCTTTGGGTCATTGTCCTGTTGTAGGATGAAATTGGCTCCAATCAAGCGCTGTCCACTGGGTATGGTATGGCGTTGCAAAATGGAGTGATAGCCTTCCTTATTCAAAATCCCTTTTACCTTGTACAAATCTCCCACTTTACCAGCACCAAAGCAACCCCAGACCATCACATTACCTCCACCATGCTTGACAGATGGCGTCAGGCACTCTTCCAGCATCTTTTCAGTTGTTCTGCGTCTCACAAATGTTCTTCTGTGTGATCCAAACACCTCAAACTTCGATTCGTCTGTCCATAACACTTTTTTCCAATCTTCCTTTGTCCAATGTCTGTGTGCTTTTGCCCATATTAATCTTTTCCTTTTATTAGCCAGTCCCCGATATGGCATTTTCTTTGCCACTCTGCCCTGAAGGCCAGCATCCCGGAGTCGCCTCTTCACTGTAGACGTTGACACTGGCGTTTTGCGGGTACTATTTAATGAAGCTGCCAGTTGAGGACCTGTGAGGCGTCTAGTTCTCAAACTAGAGACTCTAATGTACTTGTCTTGTTGCTCAGTTGTGCAGCGGGGCCTCCCACTTCTCTTTCTACTCTTGTTAGAGCCTGTTTGTGCTGTCCTCTGAAGGGAGTAGTACACACCGTTGTAGGAAATCTTCAGTTTCTTGGCAATTTCTCGCATGGAATAGCCTTCATTTCTAAGAACAAGAATAGACAGTCGACTGAAAGCTCTCTTTTTCTAGCCATTTTGAGATTTTCATCGAACCCACAAATGTAATGCTCCAGATTCTCGACTAGCTCAAAGGAAGGTCCATTTTATAGCTTCTCTAAACAACAAAACTGTTTTCAGCGGTGCTAACATAATTGCACAAGGGTTTTCAAGTGTTTTCTAATCATCCATTAGCCTTCTAACACAGTTAGCAAACACAATGTACCATTAGAACACTGGAGCGATGGTTTCTGGAAATGGGCCTCTATAGACCTATGTAGATATTGCATTAAAAACCAGACGTTTGCAGCTAGAATAGTCATTTAGCACATTAAAAATGTATAGAGTGTATTTCTGATTAATTTAATGTTATCTTCATTGAAAAAAACTGTGCTTTTCTTGCAAAAATAAGGAAATTTCTAAGTGACCCTAAACTTTTGAACGGTAGTGTATATTTTATTCTGGAAAAATGCCTCTTTCTCCACTCATCACACTACTTCCCCCCCCCCTCCCTCCTAACCGGTCACTCACTAAATTTACTGCTAAATCTGCCTCCTCAATACCAGACACACTATTAGCTCCTCAAGACACATAGAACATCTGCTAGAAGCTGCAGCAGCATCTATCTCAGCCCAGTGCTGGATACACAACTACACTGCTCTGTACTGCTGTATAATGTCCTCCATGTTGCTGCTGCTTTTATGTGTATTTTACAAGGAGATTGGGGAGTGGGATGATCTTTTCTCTGTGTGCAATGCATGGCAGACATGATAGGTGGAATGTGTCTGTAACATTGTAGGACATTATAGTGTTACTTTAACGTTGTATGACACAAAATAAGCTCTACAGAAAAAATTCAGGTGACAGATGTCACCATATGCCCTTTGTCCAAATGCTACAGACACTACTATATTATATAAGCATATGTCTTGCCCTCGGCAGACATCTGGAGGGGGCCAGACACATCAGTGCCTGTCATGGATTATTTCTTAATGTTAACCAGTAATAATAAGAAATAATGTAGGGCACACAGTAAGTCGTCTGAATTTTATAAATACTTCACTTCTCTATAATCTCTTTTTCTGCTTCTTTTGACTAGCAGAATTTAGAAACCCCAACAAGATCTCAATGTCTCTTTCTGATGTATGGTGTCGAAATAGAAATGAAAGAAAATGATAGTCTTTCAGTATTTTATATTTTTACTTTTTAGTTTAAAAGTGTGTGTGTATAAAGATGTATTTATATGCATGCATATGTATGTAAATATATGTATGTATCTATAGCTGTGTATATGAAGTTGTATGTATCCATACACTTTTTCTATGTAAATATGTACAGGCATGTATGTAGGCGTGTGTATGTATGAAAATATGTGTATGAAGATATGTATGTGTATGTATATATATATATATATATATTATATATATATGCTGCGTGATATCACATAACAAAAGCTGTTGAAAAAGTTAAGTTAAAGAGAACCTTTCACCTGCCCGTACATGTGCAGCATGTAATGGGGGGTGGGGCTGCACAAACCCTGGGGCGCTTTAAATAACGGAGGAGGGTAGAAAAAAATGTAAAGTGGCCCAGGGTTTGTGCAGCACTGCCCATTACATGCTGCACTCAGCTGCACATGTATGGGGAGGGGAAAGGTTCTCTTTAACGCATTAAATACAATGTCAAGAAACTTTAAGTCAAGATAAAGTTGGCTACGTCTGTATTTTTTTGTATGAAGATATATGTAAGAATGAAGGTATGTTTGTTTATAAATATGTATGTGTCTGAAGATGTCTATTTATATATGTAAATATATGTAGAAATGTGTGTATGTATATGTTTGTATATATGTGTGAAAATATGTAGGGTATATGCAAACTTGTGTATGAAGATTTATGGTATTTTAGGATGTATGTAAGTTTATAATTATGTATGTGTATGAAGATGTGTGTATGTATGCATGTACGTGTGTGTGGGGGTGTATCTATATATACATATACATATATATATATATATATATACACACACACATACAGTACAGGTGCAAAAGTTTCAGGCATTTATGCAAAAATGCTGCAAAGTAAGAATCCGTTACATAATAGAAGTGTTAATAGTTAGCATTTTGTTAATTGATAAAAAAGACAAAGTGGATGAACAGAAGAGAAATCTAAATCAAATGAATATTTGGTGTGACCTTCCTTTGCCTTCTTCTATTTACACTAGTACACATTTTTTTAAAGTAACTTGGCAGGGAGGTTGTCCTAAACACAGATCTTCTGTGGATATAGGCTATGCCCACAAAATCCATGAATTTGTGCAAGTATACCTAGAAGAATTGTTGCTGTTTTAAAGGCAAAATGTGGTCACACCAAATATTTATTTTTCCACAACTGACTAAAACTTTTGCACAGTACTGAATTTGTGTATGAATGTGGGTGAATTGTGTATATGAATATGTATGCAAGTATAAAGGCATATATATATATATATATATATATATATCACATTGTATATATATATATATATATATATATATATATATATATATATACACAGACATGTATGTAGCCATGTGTGTATTTATGAATATATATGTGTATGAAGATCTGCATGTATATCGGTATGTAAATAAAAGTATATGTATGAAGATGTATATTTACGTATAAACAATTGTAAGTATGTAAATATGTAGGATTTAAAGGTATATACATGTTTGAAGTTATATGAATGTAGATATATTTGTGTATAAATTGTAACATCCATGGCCGCGGACCGCCGGGATTACTCACCCCTCAACGGCCGCAGCAATGGTCTGGTAAGTGCTGGCCCACATCTCCTCCCCAGACGCCAGCGCTCACTTGCGCTCCACTCTGTGGTCTCCCGAAGGGTGCTCGCGCCTGGCCTTAAAGGGCCAGAGTGCGCACATGTAAAACATCAGTAATTAGCCTATGATCACCCTGGACCATAAGAAGGGCCCTGCCCCTTTGTCATTGCCTGAGCGTTGTTGTGTTTGTAATTCCCACGTTCGTCTTGCAAATGGTTCCTTAGTGTTGTCCCGTTCCCAGTGTTCCCGTGCCCTGCTACCTGTATCCCGTGCTGTGCTATTATTCCTGAGCCTGTTTAGTGATTGGAGTCGTGTCCTACTACACCTGTTGCCCTCCACCACGTCTGGCGCAACCTACTGCACCCATTGTCATCTGGCGTAACCTACTGCACCTGCTGACATCCGCCACAACCTGCTGCACTTACTGCCATCCGTACCATTATAGGTACCCTTGTGCTACGAACTTGTATAGACTTTTGCATAGACTGACTTGCCCAGCTGCCTCTCTGCTACGGCAGGTTGGCCTAGTGGGTCCACATACCCCTAGATCGTGACTTAAGTATGTGTATGAAGATGTGTGTTTATATAAAGATTTATATGTATACATCATCAACTGATTTTCAGTTAAGTCATTTGGTCGTCTTTCTTTCATTGTGTTTTTTGTTTGTTTTTTAATCTGTGATGAGGAATAGTGTCCACATCTGTTTAAAAATCTTCATGACAAAGCAAGTCCAGGGAACAAATCAGCAGATTTCCACACTTTCCTATATTTCAGCCCTAGGAAATTGCAGATGCCACAACATCAGTTAAGTCTGTAAAGATTTGATTATTCTCTTTAATCTGAAACCTTTACATCTGTAACACAGAATCATCCTAAATGTGGTAAAAACCAGACATGAAGACCGGTGCCTCCTAATGCAAGGCTATTAAAGCCTGTGGATAGGGAAATAACTTCTGAGATCTGGAATACGCTGTTTGAGCGCAGCAATTTGCTGACAGGTGAACGGCTCCTGTGTGTAATTATGACATTATGGAAGTCAGCGAGTTATATAATGGGGTGATTCTGTTTTCCTGAGCTTTGAAAACACTAAGGGTATGTTCACACGGCCGAAAAACGGCCGAAAAATCGGGAGTGTTTTTTGCAGCGTTTTTTTACGCATAAAAAAACGGCAGCGAATAAGAAGTGCAGGACGTTTTTGGAGCCGTTTTCCATAGACTATTGAAAAAAGCTCCAAAAACGTCCGTAAAAAACGCCGCAAAAATTGCGAGTGGCACAAAAAACGTCTGAAAATCAGGAGCTGTTTTCTCTTAAAAACAGCTCCGTATTTTGAGACCTTTTTAACTCTGCGTGTGAACATACTCGGACCAGTCCCCCTACTACAGAATATAGGCAACAAGCCACGTTGTAGACTCAACTCATTGTCATTATCTTTAGCCAACATTATATAGTATTTTATTATTACTACTAGAATAATGAATACTATATTTTTATTGTGGAACCGGTCCTCTCTAGTTTGGTGATATTTGTGCCAAATTTTGTATGTACTCTTGGGTTTTTGCCTATACATAGGGGGCTAACAGTGCTATATACTAATATACTTTATTGCTCATATTACCTATTATTACTAGACCGCACATATCTCTCCCCAAGGTAGTTGCTTCTTGGATTGCTTTTTTTTTTTTACATACATACATATATATGTACACACCATTTGCTTGAGGCCCCGACACAGTCTGTATATCAGTCTTACCCACCATATGTTTTTTCTCCTTCTTTGGAAAGGTTTTGGTTTTACTCAATATCTATTTCTCTTTTATAACATCATGCATGTACGATTATATAAAATTTTGATTGCCCAACACCCTAATGGATTCTGTGGAAGTTTACTACTGCTGAATGTTTAGGTCTCATGTAATGTTAGGAGTATGTTCACACGCAGAAGTCAAAAACGCCTCAAAATACGGAGCTGTTTTCAAGAGAAAACAGCTCCTGATTTTCAGACGTTTTTTGTGCCACTCATGATTTTCGCTGCGTTTTTTACGGCTGTTTTTGGAGCTTTTTTCACTAGAGTCTATGAAAAACTGCTCCAAAAACATTCCAAGATGTGTCATGCACTTCTTTTTCGCGGCCGTTTTTTTTTACAAGTAAAAAAACGCAGCGAAAAACGCTCCGTCGGAACAGAACGCAGTTTTCCCATTGAAATCGATGGGCAGATGTTTGGAGGCGTTCTGCTTCCGATTTTTCGGCCGTTTTTCGTGCGTTTACGGCCTGAAAAACGGCCGAAAATAGGCCGTGTGAACATACCCTTATAATGTAGCGAACACTAAATCTTAATCAAGAATATCATCTCCTAAACTTTGGTTTTAATTGCAGTCCTATGTAAAACTACAAATAACACATTACGAATTGTACAAAATGAAAAAAACTCGGTTGTTGGCGGTGCCTACAGTAATATCATATTTCCTAGACAAACAGAAATTTGAAAAACAAAATCGAAAGACCCTTACCTATATTTCTTGTCCTTGTGACGTCACTTCTGTGTAATCACAAGACCATGTTATTAATGGGTCCTGACCCTTCATGTGCATCAACATTTACATTTGTAAAGACAATGGAAAGATGTTGAAAAAAACATTTTAAAGAAACATTCGGGGCAAAACTGACACGGTGTTACACATAGTTGAGGGCCTGAGGTGGCGGTGCCGGACAGGAATTCAAAGAGCACCAAAGATATGTATATATATAGTAACAGAAATAAATAAATAAAAGCAATAATTCTAATTTTAAAAAGGAATCCCTTCACCCCGCTAAATTACCTGAGATTTATTAAGACTGGCACTTCATACCCCAGTTTTAAGCCTTACATACCCAAGGGGCCATTACTCAAATTGAAGTACATGTCTCAATTGGGAGACTGATGTGGGTCAGGTGTATTCGGAGGACTGGAGGGCTGCTTTGCTTCATTCACATAAAATATCCAAATGTTTTATTCATTTAGAAGCTGTTCGAAAGGTTCAAGTTAGATGGTATCTCACCCCTGTTCGTCTACAACACATGCAGGCAGGTGCTTCTCCTCTATGGTGGAGGGAATGTGGCGCGAGGGGCACGCGGTTTCATTTATGGTGGACCTGTAAAGCGGTATGCCCATTTTAGAAACATATTTTCCTTTACATTTCCGAGTTAATAGGAGCAGAACTTCTACCAACTCCTGCATAAGCACCATTAGATATGCAGATGGATGTGACTCCTCTAGAATTTCGTTGGCCTGTGAGTCATGTCCTAATTGTCCCCAAACTTCATATAGCCAAAAGATGGCAGACAGCTGAAGCCCTGAACCTCTCTGAGGTACTAAATAGTATTTCTTCATTTTCAATATGAGTTTCACAGTGTGGGACCCATTTTCACAGATCCCTATAGACTTGAATCTATGGAGGGATCCATGAAAATGTAAGAAAATAGGACATGTTTTTTTTCACACGTATTCGACGTCTGTGTGAATAAGCCCTAAGATGCACCTACAGATGTGTAAAGCTTTTCTTGAATTTCGTTACGTTATACATTGTCATGATACCAATTCAATGCAATCTCATGCCATCCAGTTAAAAAAAACCGTATAGGTTAACGTGTACTTTTTTTTTTTTTTACATAGGGAGTTTATGGGCGACAGGTGGGATCAGACGGAGGTAAACTTTTTTTTTTTTAAAGGGGTTTTTACCGCCATCATCATTTTTGGAAAAATGGACTTCAGTCAAATCAATCAGTTGGTATAAATTATATTTGGGTCTTTAAGAAACACTGCTCAAATCACCTTTTATCCTCTCTTCCATTGTTAATTCCCCGACTGTAGGTGGTACCTCAGCATGGTCACATGACTTTTCCTCTTCTGGCTTGAGCCACATATACCAGCACCACTTCACGTTCTCTATGCACTCCTGTAGCTTCCACCCCATCGCATGTTAGGTAGCACGAAAACATGGTGTTCAGAGGAGCAATCTTTGCTCCCCAAGATTATCATCTCTCCCCACATAAAATGTAAGTATGTAACTCCATCCACGGCACTATATCATCTGCTTTTACTAGTAGTGAAGTACTTGCAGAAGGAGCCGTCTGCCTATCTTCCAGCTGCCACTAGACGCTCCCATTCTTTGTAAACAGAGTACTGTCTGGAAGGTGGGTGGACAGCTCCTTCTGCAAGGACTTCACTGCAAGTAAAAGCAGATGATATGGTGCCATGGATGGAGTTACATACATTCTATGAGGGGAGAGAGAGGATAATGAGGTGCAAAAAGTTATGGTTCGGAGATCCAGCTGATAAACTGCCCTCCCTGAGGAACTGTAACGCATGCTCGGACACTAATGTCTCTGTTGCGGTCTTCAATGCCCAGACGGGACTCCTGTGGCTCTGAATACACAAGGCCGGATTCACACGAGCGTGTGCATCTTGCGCACGCAAAAAACGCAGCATTTTGCGTGCGCAAAAGTCACTTAACAGCTCCGTGTGTCATGATCATATGGTGCGCAGCCGCCATCATTATGACACTGTTTGTAAACAGAAAAGCACGTGGTGCTTTTCTGTTTTCATTCATACTCTTCACTGCTGTTGCGTGAATCACGCACGTCCCACGGAAGTGCTTCCGTGTGCTATGCGTGGTTTTCACGCACCCATTGAAGTGATGTGCGAAATACGCACAAAGAACGGACATGTCGTGAGTTTTACGCAGCGGACTCACGCTGCACAAAAATCACTGACAGTCTGCACTACCCCATAGACTAACATAGGTCCGTGCGAGGCGCGTGAAAATCACGCGCGTTGCACGGACGTATTTTACGTTCGTCTGAATAAGCCCCAATACATATGAAACTACGCATTTTCGGCCTGGAAACCAGAAGCTATCGAAGGCATGTAACTAATAGTTACCACTGCTAGAAATTGCATCAATCACTGGGTAGAGAAGTATGAATTTAGAAAACTCCATGGATTTATAAAGTTGTATATCACGTAGTTATCGGTTTCTTAGCATCCATTTATAAACCAAGCAAAACTCCTTTAAGGGAGGACGCATCTAACTTATGAAGAGGCGCACACCTCTTAATAAATGAGGTGCATATCTGGCCGTCCGCACGCTAGAAAATGAAATAAACACTGGTGTAAATTAGCACAAATCTACTCCAGCTTGTAGCTGAAATTGATTTGCAATGTAATTTACGCCAGTTTCTGGCTAAATTATAGTAAATGAGTGGGCCGGCGGGTGGCCCCTGCCCCCTTTTGCTTAGCTTGGCGTGAGCAACGGAAACAGCAGAAGTGTCTCAATTTTTACCGTAAATTGCAACAATTGATATTTCCAACTTTTCTATGCCAGAAAACTGGCGTAGAAAAGTTAATAAATATTCCCCACTGTCTTTTCACTTTAAAAAATATATATTCTTGTATATTACTACAGGTTTTAGTCTTGCTTTCTGATTTGTAGAACATAAAATAGACCGGAATGGGGAAAAAAAAAAAAGGATTTCTACATGAAAGAATCACGGTGCTGTCTCTGTAACCAGCCTTGATATACTATTCTAGGGAGTAACATTCAAAAGCCTTCATCTTGGTAAAGAGAAGCAGGAACAATGAGAAGTGTAGGACACTGATTAGTCACTGATTGGTCAGCCTCATACACTCCTCTGTACAACGCCCAGTTGGTAAAAAAGTAAAAACACACCCAGTTGTCCATTGAGAAACTCATTAGCATAAACCTAAACTAGCTCATAACTTGCTCAAAAACGTTTTTCAAAATAAAAACCACTGCTGTTATCTACATTACAGCGCCGATCAGATTATGTAGGAGACACGGCACTTATATTCTGGTGACAGAGCCTCTTTAAGTGAACTCTCTGGGCTTTTACTAAGCAATGGCATAAAAGTTGTTTTTTTTAATGCGTGTCCCCATAAACGGAAATAACATGAATGTCATTTACACATTAAAATTATAATTATACACCTGCACATTTTAATATGTGCGGTTATAGGTTTACATGAATCCTAATGTAAGCTTAAATGGATTGTAAAGGTAAGACTAGGAAATTGTTAAGTATGTTACATAGTTTGTACGGTTGAAAAAAGACACATGTCCATCAAGTTCAACCAAGGGATGGGAAAGGGGAAGTAAAAAATTTCTACACATAGCAGTTAATATTTTTTTGTTCTAGGAAATTATCTAAGCCTTTTTTAAAGCCATCTACTGTCCCTGCTGCGACCAGCTCCTGCGGTAGACTATTCCATAGATTCACAGTTCTCACAGTAAAGAAGCCTTGTCGCCTCTGCAGGTTGAACCTTTGTCAGGGTATAGATTATTGTGCTGGTACTTTCTGCTGGGGTAGGTGAGAAAGAGCTGTATCTGGACACAGCTGTTCACATAGCTACTGCAGAGATTACATATTGTGAAATACTGGTAAAAATCTATGAAAAAAAACTGACATTATCATGGGGTGAGGGGGTCATGCATGTATCTCTATGTATAATCTGTATATTTAGAGCCAAGGGTGGGATTGGATCCCTTTTTTGACATCAGAAAAGGCTATCTGAAAGCTTTAATGCCTAAAGCATGAATTATTTTTTTGGGGGGTGGGTTCAGAGTTCACAATAATGAAATGTATATTGTATGTTTATAAAGCATAGAAAGAAAATTAGAACCATTCTATCCCCCACCTTTTTTTGTTTTTGTTACCGCAGTTCTTATTTACCATTCGGGAAGGTGACAAGAAGATCCTATACAAGAATTAATGCAAAGTGGTAAAAGAGAGATACAAAAATAACAAGTACAATGTATATATACAACACAGCAGTAGAATGGTAAGTGTATGTGATCATATAATAGAAAAGGAATGTCTAAAGAGTCAGATTCCAGAGCAAATATTGAAAAGTTTTTCAATATAAAGTATTCAATGTAATGCCAATTTCTGTACCAATCTGGGCAATATACTTGCTTTGCTAATTTTTGACAGGATTGGTAAAACATTGCAGGCGATAGATGATTATTGCTCATACACTGTTGTAGTAACAATCGATGTTATATTACGATATATTCTCCAGGGAAGATCTTACTTTTTTAGTGTCCCATTGAGCCGTTGTTCTGTAAATTATCTTAAGGCCACTCTCACGTGGTAGTATTTTAGACAGTATTAAAAAAAACCTTTCATAGTTTTGGTTTACGAATACTGATGGAAAATACTGACTAAAATACTGCCGTGAGAATGAGGCCTTTGAAGCTCCAGCCTTTAGTCTTCTTTAACTCATTCGCTTTTGTCAGGGCTCTGACCAATCACGTCCACTGTAACTCAGCAGTGAGTGTCACATAACGGGCCGATCAGCTGGCAACATCTAGAAGCAGTAGTTACATTATGTATTCTAAGGGTATGTGCACACGAGGGCATTACGTCCGTAATTGACGGACGTATTTCGGCCGCAAGTGCCGGACCGAACACAGTGCAGGGAGCCGGGCTCCTAGCATCATAGTTATGTACGACGCTAGGAGTCCCTGCCTCGCTGCCGGACAACTATCCCGTACTGAAAACATGATTACAGTACGGGACAGTAGTTCCACGGAGAGGCAGGGACTCCTAGCGTCGTACATAACTATGATGCTAGGAGCCCGGCTCCCTGCAGAGTGTTCGGTCCGGTACTTGCAGCCGAAATGCGTCCGTCAATTACGGACGTAATGCCCTCGTGTGCACATACCCTAAAACTGGGCATACACATGAAATGGCTTTTTCTCTCAACTCCCCATTGGCATGCTCAGCTTGGCAGAGGAGGAGAAGTCATGGCCAGAACCCTCTGGCACCAGTTTGTGGACCTTTGTTCCTCCAGGAGATAGACCAGTTGAAATTCAACAAGCCTATCCCTCTTTCTCCCATCATCTGTTGCTCTTACAGTTGGAAGGCCCCCATACACATTGGACCACTTTTAATCTCATGGTCCGCTTAAAGGGGTTGTCCAGGCACGTGGAAGTTTTTCATAAAGATGACCTATCCAGAGGTCATCAGTTTATGATCGGACACCCATCCCCCTCACCGATCAGCTGTTACAGCTGCCTCCGGAAGCTATGCAGGGTTGGTGCCAGAAGCAGATGGCTCCAGTCACAGTATAGCGGCCATGCTGCAGTTCTGCTTCTATTCAAGTAAATAGAAGCAGGACTGCAGGAACCCAACACGGCCGCTATACAGTGTACGGAGCCATCTGCTTCCGGCACAGACCCTGCATAGCTTCTGCCACCAGGAGGTAGCCAAAACAGCTGATTGGTGTGGGGTCTGGGTGTAGGACCCCCACCGATCGTAAACTGATGACCTCTCCTTTGAATAGGTCATCAGTATGAAAAACTGCCCCCTGCCAGGACAACCCCTTTAAAGAGGGAAGTACAGGGAGAGCCACTAAATAATATTCATACAGCCAGCTACTGAAGATAAACAGATGCTCCTTTAAGATTTTAAATTAAAGTAGCTTTTTATTTTATTAAAATTATTATAAACCCCTTCCTTCTTCAGGTAAATTAAAGATGTTGCCCATGATTAGAAAAAATGGTCTGTTTATATTACAGAAAAGGAACCACCCCTGTCCTTGGACTGTGTCTGGTATTGCAGCTTTGTTCCATTTAAGTAATTCGAGCTGAGTTGCAATACCAGACACAGCCCATGGACAGGTGGGGGTGCTGTTTCTGGGGAAAAAAAAACAGTCATCTTCTAATCTGGGACGACCTCTTTAATGAGCCCTGCCTGGTGTCTCTCAGGAATGTATTTAGAGTTTTTTTAAATTCATACTAGGAAAAGTCCATGCTGCTTTGTGGGAGGAAGGGGTACTAGAAATGTGGACTAAAAAAAAAAAAAAAAAAAAAAAGAGACCACTAAGTAGATTCTTGTAATGATCTATTCTTCTACTCTGACCGGCTTACCATTTCCAGTTAACCTTGGAAGAAAACTGGCAAAACTGTACAAATTAGGACAAATCATTTTATTTTGTTATCAGTTTAATATCATACATCCTTCACAAATGTATTTATTAATTTTACAGTCTTTCTTCATTTAAAAGTTATGTCTTTTATCATCTACATCTCTATTACAGAAGGTTACTACCTCCAGATAAGACTTTCTATACATGGCTGTGCCTACTGGCAGTAAAAGAGTTAAGTTATCTGTAAATGAGGTAACATTTCACAGTACAATTTCTTCAAGTTTTAAAGAACTAAATGTAGTTTTTTTTTTTGTTTGTTTTTTGTTAAAATAAAAAAAGTAGGAAAAAAGGGTCTTTACAAATAAAATTCCACGGTCAAAGAAAATAAGATCCATCTCCGACATTCTGGACTATCTGGTCCAATGTGTTGGTTAAAAAAAGGAGTAGTGGGGAACAGGATATGCTGGAAACTTCATAACTGGTAATAGAACCATCCTCTTAGGGATACCTGGAAAAAGAAGATATCACTGTAAGTACGCCGGTCTCATGCCATTCACAGCCCCATAGCCGGGATTACCACGTCGATCACTACTCGTGATCATGATCTACATTTCAGTTATTCAATCAATCACTGCAAGGTGCTTATGTTTTATTATGACATATTACTTGTGATGAGTTGACATCATCTGCGGAATTATTTTTGTTGATATTATTGAGAAAAATAATCCGTTTAGATTAGAGGACGACTTCCGGACAGGTTTCACTGGATCCAGCCTATTGGCTCTGTACTTGCTGCTCATTTTCATTCACATGGGACGGAAATGCTATGGATTTTCCATGCAGAATATCCGCACTGGAATGAGATTTGTACACGCCACATCCCCATCCCGCTGAATATTTTCTGCGCTAAATTTAGAGCATGCTGCGGGTTTTCAGAATTCCAACATGCTCATCCTGTTCTGGAGGTTCACTGCGGATTTCTGCTTTTTTCAATGTTAGAGGGG
Organism: Rhinoderma darwinii; assembly: GCF_050947455.1. Lineage (NCBI taxonomy): Eukaryota > Metazoa > Chordata > Amphibia > Anura > Rhinodermatidae > Rhinoderma > Rhinoderma darwinii. The sequence goes on along the minus strand of NC_134694.1, from coordinate 26,136,393 downwards.
TGAAATCTGCAGCATTTCTGTCCTGTGTGAATCCAGCCTAAGAATTACTGTTACAGGTCAGATTGAGGACCCCTTTATTCCATGAACAGTTTTGCTGTATTTTTAAGATTTTCTGACATTTTGGTGGCCTAATGCATCCAAGAGGTTGTCCTCTTGACAAAATGCATCCTAGTTAAAGGGGTTATGTGGGGACCGAAAAGTATTAGCAGTCACTGCAGTATGTGAGTACACTTGCCTATATACGTTCCGGTCCCCCGCTGCGCTGATTGAGATTTTAATAGATTTTTATAGCACTGGCGGGGGACCGGAAGTCTAGCGGCACAGTCTTCCTTCATGACAACACGACTCTTCGTTACGTGACTGGCCCCGCTGTACTACTGCTACAGCGGTTACATAGAGTACAGCGGGGCTGGTCACATGAGTGTCATCATTAAGCTTCCTTCATGACGACACATTAAAATCCATTAATCAGCGCAACGGGGACCGGAATGTAAGCGAGTGTACCCACATACTGCAGTGAATACACTGCTAAGAATTTTCGGTCCCCACATAGTTAGAACGGTTAAAAAGAAGACAGGTAACCCCTTTAAACTAAACTATGGTGGATATTTATGTATTTACTGCGGTTTCTGGCATAAACGCATTTGGACAGAAAGCAATATTTGTGAAGTCCTGTGCTGCTTTTTCGGGACCTGGCCTCGTTTTAAGTTTGGAATATGTTCCATGTTGATGAATATGGTGCACACCGCACCAGTGTAATAGATTGGCACACCACTCTGTGCCAGTATTAGTAAACCTCAACCATAGCAAATGTTATATAATGTTTTTACAGACACATATAACAGAGAGTAAAACCTCTCCCGAAGACAACCCCTGATCTAGACCAGATTTTTAATTTCTCTTGTTTCCTATGAGTATTGGCCGTCTTCTCTGAGAAAACCGACCCTCTAGAAGAGACTTTTTTCACCGGAATTTTAGATGGTTGTCTCACGGAGGTTTGCCTGTATAAACAGCAATATATTAAATATACTGCAGAATAGAATCCGGGCCCCTGGCCATTGCAGCAGCAGATAAATGCAGCACGCTTGTACTGTACACAGCGTACATATAGCTGCACACTTATCAAAATAAAATGTCTGTTTGTCAAAATGTGGTTATTGTTCTAGGTTATTGTATTTGGAAATAATAGGGAACCAGCAGGTGAGATCTCCCCACGGTGTTTACCGGGGCCAACCTGCTACAAAAAAACAAGCATTTTTGCAACACAGCAAGAGAAATACAAAAAGTGCCGCGTTACCCGGAGAAGCTGGTGCTGAAAAGCGAGGGCACAGCATGAAGTTGTGCTTTGTGAACGGGTCTGAGTAACTGTCCACATAATCAGCAGAATGTTCTAGTTCATATGTTCAGAAATAAATCATCAAGTGCAAAGTTATTACAGCCTTCCTCCTTTAATTATATACATTTTGTCATCTGATCTGCCCAGATAGCCTTTATAAAGGAGGAAAAATTTAACTGCAACGTCCGGACCCCCCTCTATTAACCAGGGAGCCTATGGAAAGACAGTCCCTTCACTCTGATCTTCATTGATCGGTACAGGGCAGGAAGGAAAATCAATACATCACTAGAGCCTGGGGAGTTAACCCCTGGGCAACATGTAGTACCCCACCACTAGACTAGGCTACCAGCAAAGTCAAATCTTTTTTCCTTATTTTCTGTTTTATCTTAATTACTATTTTTTCTAGTTATAAGACACACTTTACTTCCCGGCTTCCAAACTTTAACTAGACTAAAGACTCCAGTCCCGGCCATTCAACCACTTAGGTGCCACAATCAATAGCAATTGCGGAATCTAAGCCATTCAACAGGGGGTGCTCCCTCTGTCATCCCATGGCCCATTTCTCCCGCAATGCGATCGCAGGGTGCCGATGGGTTGTCATGGCAGCTAGGGGCCTAACAAAGTCCCCCAGGTCTGACAACTTAGTCCTCCCAGAGTACGTTATAAAGGACCATACACTGCGATACATAAGTATTGCACAAGTGAATACATGTTCGTGTCCACTAGTCGGAATAAAAAAATAATTTCAAAATGAAGTTTTGAACAATGTACAAGAAAAATCTAAAATTATTTTGTGGAAAAATTAAAAATTAAGTAAACATAAAAAATGTTAATATAAGTGATATCCCCACGTCCGTAGTAGTCCGAACATTAAAATATAACTTTATTTATCCCACGTGGTGAATGCTGTACAAACGGTATTTTAAAAATAAAAAAAAGCACAACAAAAATGGAATAATGGAATAAAGAGTGATCAAAAAAAATCTTATTTACCCTACGACGGTGCCAATAAAATCTACAGCTCGCCTTGCTAAAAACAAGCCCCCCAATAGCTCCATCAATAGAAAAAAAAAAAGGTTATGCGACACAATTTTTTTAATTTCAACAAACAAATTGTTTTTATTTTGTAAGAGTTGTACCAAATGTACCCAGTTTTTTTATTTTCTATCACTGTAATCGTATTGACCTGCAGCTTAAAGAGGCTCTGTCACCAGATTATAAGCGCGTGATCACGCTGTGAATGACAGAAACTTTACCGAAGTGTCGGGACTGTGAATAGACATTGCATCATGCCTGGAGGTGATGTCTATTCACTCAAAAAAAGAAACTTCAGTAAAGTTTAATGTGTGTGTATGTGACAGCACAGCATGATCAATCACCCTGTGCTTAGTACAAATGGACATGAATGGAGAGAAGTGTATGACACTGGTTGGTCAGCATCATACACTTCTGTTCACAACGCCCACTTGGTCAAAAGTTAAAAAATGTCCAGTTGTCTATTAAGAAACTAATTAGCATAAATCTAAAATTGCTCGTAACTTGCTCAAAAATGGTTATTTTTCAAAATAAAAACCACTGTTATCTACATTACAGAGCCGATCAGATTATTTAGGAGATAGGGCATTTATAATCTGGTGATAGAGCCTCTTTAAAGTAAACGTCATTTTTACCGCACATTGAGTGCTGTAAAAAACAAAGCCCAAAAATAATGCAGGAATTGCATTTTTTTTTAAAAATTAATTGAAACCGTTTCTCAGTACATTATAGTGTACATTAAATGGTGCCGTTAAAAACGACAAAAAACAAGCCTAAAGATGGAAAAAATAAAAAAAAGTTATGGCTCTTGGAAGCCGGGAATTAAAAAACGAAAACACAAAAAGTGGCCTGGTTCTGTAGGGGTTAAGATACAAACGAACTACAAAATTGGGCTCTTTAAAGGCAGCACAGCGTCACACACTTCAGCAAAGAGTTTATATCCGACCAGGTCAACATGTGTGTGAACATATATTTCTTATGCACATGTCCCGGCAGTTTAAAGAGGCTCTGTCACCACATTATAAGTGGCCTATATTGTACATGATGTGATCGGCGCTGTAATGTAGATTACAGCAGTGTTTTTTTTTAGAAAAACTATCATTTTTGACGGTGTTATGACCTATATTAGCTTTATGCTAATGAGTTTTTCAATGGTTTTACTATATGGCTAAGTGGGCGTTGTGAAGAGAAGTGTATGACGCTGACCAATCAGCGTCATACACTTCTCTCCATTCATTTACACTGCACTAGCGATATAGCTATATCGCTATGTGCAGCCACATAGACATTACTTCAGTGTCCTGACAATGAATATACATTACCTCCAGCCAGGATGTGATGTGTATTCAGAATCCTGACCACTTCTCTGTGATTTACAGCACAGCAGGCGTAGTCTCACAGCAAACTGTCATTTACAGCGAGATCTCACACAGACGCTACAGAAGGTCAGGATTCTGAATACACATCATGTCCTGGCTGGAGGTAATGTATATTCATTATCAAGACACTGCAGTAACGTTATAGTGTGTGTATTTGGCTGCACATAGCGATATAGCTATATCGCTATGTGCTGTGTAAATGAATGGAGAGCAGTGTATGACGCTGATTGGTCACTGATTGGTCAGCGTCATACACTTCACTCCACAACACCCACTTGGTCAAAAAGTAAAACACGCCCAGTTGTCCATTGAGAAACTCATTAGCATAAAGCTAAAATAGGTCATAACTCCGTCAAAAATTATCGTTTTTCTAAATAAAAAACACTGCTGTAATCTACATTACAGCGCCGATCACATCATGTACAATATAGGCCACTTATAATGTGGTGACAGAGCCTCTTTAAGGGAGGTAAAGTCCCAAAACATATTATATATTCAATTTATATGGTAATAAAATGCAGAAATCCATATAGTTCTCATGGCAGATGTACGGTTTTAACCCATTGTGAATATCATATTATTCTATGGATTAACACTGCAGCACTAGATTTATACGTACCATAGGCAGGTGCAGCAGCACTGTATCCGTATGGGGCTGCGTAACCTAAAAGACAAATTAAAACATTTGTTCAATGCCAAACCCTGTTAAAAGAAGCTTTTACACTTTGATGTGCCATAATAGAACATTAGTGGGGGTCTATAAGCAGAACTCTATTATAAGAAAGGGAGAGGGGTCTCGGTGCTCAGTACGGTAAAGTTGGAAAAGGTCCGTTCACAACTACATCAAATGTTGAGTATGAAATACTTATCTTATGTAAGCCTGTAGTACCAATCAGGGCTGCATTTACAATTTTGCAGGCTTCAGAGCTGAAATCTCCCAATTAATTTTTTTTTTGTCATGAGGAAAAAGACATCGCACTCACCAATTCCATAAAAGTATTCCTTTATTCTAATATTTTAATGATTGGAATGAAGTAATACTTTTATGGTGCTAGTGAACGCAGTATACTTTTATGGTGCTAGTGAACGCAGTATACTTTTATGGTGCTAGTGAACGCAGTATACTTTTATGGTGCTAGTGAACGCAGTATACTTTTGGTGCTAGTGAACGCAGTATACTTTTATGGTGCTAGTGAATGCAGTATACTTTTATGGTGCTAGTGAACGCAGTATACTTTTATGGTGCTAGTGAACGCAGTATACTTTTATGGTGCTAGTGAACGCAGTATACTTTTATGGTGCTAGTGAACGCAGTATACTTTTATGGTGCTAGTGAACGCAGTATACTTTTATGGTGCTAGTGAATGCAGTATACTTTTATGGTGCTAGTGAACGCAGTATACTTTTATGGTGCTAGTGAACGCAGTATACTTTTATGGTGCTAGTGAACGCAGTATACTTTTATGGTGCTAGTGAACGCAGTATACTTTTATGGTGCTAGTGAACGCAGTATACTTTTATGGTGCTAGTGAACGCAGTATACTTTTATGGTGCTAGTGAACGCAGTATACTTTTATGGTGCTAGTGAACGCAGTATACTTTTATGGTGCTAGTGAACGCAGTATACTTTTATGGTGCTAGTGAACGCAGTATACTTTTATGGTGCTAGTGAACGCAGTATACTTTTATGGTGCTAGTGAACGCAGTATACTTTTATGGTGGTAGTGAACGCAGTATACTTTTATGGTGCTAGTGAACGCAGTATACTTTTATGGTGCTAGTGAACGCAGTATACTTTTGCATTGCAACATCATCTTTTTATACGTAGTTACACTGTTTGAAATTATACAAACCTTTGTTTCCTCATTGTATTGACATTCAACAATTGATTTTGGACAGGGCCAGCACACAGCTCTCTTTTAACTCCTTCCCGCCACAGACATTTTTATTTTCGCACCCCCCCCCCCCCCATCCAAAAGAAATAACTTTTATTTTTCCATCGATAAATCCGTGTGAGGGCTTAATTTTTGTGGGACGAGTTGTCGTTTTTCATGCCACCGTTTATTGTACCGCATAATGTACTGGGAAACTGGGAATTCTTTGTGGGGTGGAATGGAGAAAAAAAACCACGATGATTCCTCCATTATTTTTGGAGTTTAGTTTTCACGGCGTTAATCGTACAATAAAAACTAGGTCACCTTTATTCTGCTGGTCAATTTGATTACGGCGATGCCAAATTTATAGAGTTTGTTTTGTTTAACTACTTTTACAAGGCAAAAAACGAATCGTTATAAAAAAAATAATAGTTTTGTGCTACCATATTCTGAGAGCCATAACTTTTCTATTTTTCCATCTATTTGAGCTGTGAGGGGATTCTTTTTTTGCGGGGCGAGCTGTAGTTTATATTGGTACGATTTTGGGGTACATAAGACTTATTGATCTTTTGATTCTAGCGATTTACTTTTTTTTCTTTTATAACGCGCGGATTAAATAATGTTATATTATAATAGTGCAGACTTTAACGGACGCGGTAATACCAATTATGCTATTTTTTTTACATTGCTTTGGGAGGAAAATGGGAAAAGTTTTTGTTTTTTTTTATTAGTTCTTAAACCAGCGGTCGTTGGATCGTTTGCATGATAAACTGCAATACTAATGTATTGCAGTATATCGTGATTTTCACAGGCTTCTATTAACCCGTTAGTGACCGGCCCATCGTCTTTTTACGTTGGTCACTAACGGGCCTTATTCTGATGCCATAGACTTTTTACGTCGCGGCATCGGAATAAGTAAACAGAGCAGGGAGCTGTCAAATCTCCCCGCTCTCAGCTGCTAGAGGCAGCTGAGGGCTGGGGGCGTCCCTGCTCTGCCGGGTGAGATCGATATTAATATCGATCTCACCCGTTTAACCCCTCAGATGTGGTGCACAATAGCGAGCACCGCATCTGAATGGTTTTGGAGAGAGGGAGGGAGCTCCCTCTCATCCCACCGACACCCGGCGATACGATCGCTAAGTGTCTGTGTCTCCCATGGCAGCCGGGAGCCTAATAAAGGCCCCCAGGTCTGCCTGTAATGAATGCCTGCTAGATCATGCCTCTGGCATGACCTAGCAGATGCCTGTCCGTTTTAAACGGACAGGCAGTAATACACTGCAATACAAAAGTATTGCAGTGTATTATAAATGCGATCGCAGAATCGCATATTAAAGTACCCTAGTGGGACTAGTAAAAAAGTGCAAAAAAAGTTTAATAAAGTTAATTTGAAAAAAAAATTGAAAAAAAATGAAAAACCCAGCTTTTCCCCTTACACAATGCTTTACTATTAAAAAAATAAAATAAAGTTAAAAAGTTACACATATTTGGTATCGCCGCGTCCGTAACGACCCCGACTATAAATCTATTACATTATTTAACCCGCACGGTGAACGTCGTAAAAAATGTAATAAAAAACGATGGAAAAATTGCTGTTTTCTGTGAATCCTGACTTTAAAAAAATGTTATAAAAAGTGATCAAAAAGTCGCATCTACTCCAAAATGGTACCAATAAAAACTACAAGTCTTCCCGCAAAAAAAAAAGCCCTCATACAACCGCATCGGCGAAAAAATAAAAACGTTACGGCTCTTCAAATATGGAGACACAAAAACAAATAATTGTGAAAAAAAAGCATTTTTACTGTGTAAAAGTAGTAAAACATATAAAAACGATACAAATTTGGTATCGTTGCAATCATAACAACCCGCTGAATAAAGTTAGTGTTATTTATATCACACGGTAAACTGCGTAGATTTAGGACGCAAAAAAGAGTGGCGAAATTTCAGTTTTTTTTTCTATTTCCCCCCAAATAAAAGTTAATCAATAAATAATGTCCCCCAAAATGGTGCTATTAAAAAATACAACTTGTCCCGCAAAAAACAAGACCTTATACAGCTATGTCGACGCAAAAATAAAAAAGTCATAGCTCTTGGAATACGACGATGGAAAAACTTAAAAAATGGCTTGGTCATTAAGGTTTAAAATAGGCTGGAAGGGCTTAAAGGGGTTTTCCAGAACCAATTTACCCAATCCTATTTAACGGAACATCTAAAATTAAAGCAGTTTGTAATATTCTTGCGTTTACATTGTTGTTTCTGTCACGTGATGCGTTTCCAACAGTAAAATCGGAACTTTTGTCGCTGCCCCGTACATGACCTATTACTTCCCTTTTCCGGTCAGCTCAATATTCGGGTACGTCATTCCTGACGTCACTATACACTGAGGGAAGGGGAATACGTCTGCGTATGCACGGTTGCTACACAAACAGGCATAACAGGAAACAGCCGAAAAGAGTAAGTATCAGAAGTAAACAAAGCGCAAGTCGAGCGCAGGAAGTGAAATGAAATGAATCAAAGAGTTGGGAAGCATTCTTACACCATACGCAACAGGGAGCTCAAATTTTTAAAAATATATATTTTTGGATCAGGAAAACCGAGGCTGCCCCCTTTACTAATCCTGGACGTTGCCACGACAACCATCAACATGCCGCAATTGCGATGCGGGAGGGTGATGGGACATCGGATTGTTACAGTGAAGTGCAGGCTGTAACCTACAGCTGACACCCGTGTTGTATGGAGTGGCCTCAGCCCGTTTCATACTTCCGCTATCCAGCTATGACGTACGTCAAATGTCAGGAAGGGGTTAAATATGAGCATCCCTTGCTGGCTCAATGTCGGCAGAGAATGTGCTCTGGTGATCTGCATTCTATGGCTCTGATGTAGGAAAACATTGACTGCACTGCATGTTAGGGATCTCTGTGGACAAGCTGCAGACCAGTGGTCCCCAACCTGTGGTTCTGAAGCGGTTATACAACTACAACTCCCAGCATAGCCTGGTAGCCACAGACTGTGAGGGCATGCTGGAAGTTGCAGTTCTGTGTTAGCTGAAGAACACGGCTGTAGACGGTTTTATTAGAAACAACCAAAACTAAGAATTCAGCTCTGGACTAGAATACAGACTGTGACTAAGGATTAGCGCAAGACAAGTAATTGCATATATATACAGAGTTTCTCAACTTTTTATGCATATTATATCATTATATAAAGTGTAAAATTAGTGCTCAAGGGCGATCCACTGGGACCACATATTTACAGTCAACAGGAAGCGGGAGATAAGCGTGGCTAGAGGTTTGTGGTAGCCACTTATCTCCCAGAGAAACAAATGATTAGGCATACTGAACTACAACGTGCCCAATCGTTGCTCCCTCTGATAACTGCCATTAAGGGCTGGTCCCTACACACATTCGATTGTTGACTTATCCTTATCCTGTCCAAAACGTTTGGGGGAACTTATTGAGAACGGTATTTCAGACACCAGTCTTAATAAAGGAGGTGCATTTTATTCTGGCTCTCTTTGGATTCAATGGCGCACGCCTCTTAACAAATTATGCACCTCTCTGGCCGTCTACGCACTATAACTTGCGCCAATTTCTGACGTAAATTTGTCAAGCTGTGGAAGGTCTCGCCCCTTCCACTAATCCTCAACTACTTTTTAGTAAAATAGCATAAGCGGCACCGTTTTTGGGGGATTTTTGCACAAATTATGTCTTTCATACACCAGAAAACTTGCATTTAACTAATGTGCATGACCAGCTTAAAGGGGCATTCCAGGCTACAGCATTTTTCACCTATCCACTGAAGAGGTGAGAAATGCTAGATTGGTGGGGGTCTAACATTCCCAACAGCTGCAAGACACCATCTAGGAGGAGTTTAAATGGAGCGGAGGCCAAGCATGCCTGGTGCCGATCCACTCAACGTTTATAGGGCTGATGAAAACCGCCCCTGCTGCATTTAAACTCCTCCTAGCCGCTGGGTTCCCTCCTCTCCTGGTGATCGGTGTGAGTTCTAGCGTCCGGACCCCCCACTGATTTAGCATTTATCATCTATCCAGCGGATAGGTGAAAAGTGCTGTAGGCTGGAATGCCCCTTTAAGACATTGGATCAATGTTTTAGATACATGAAAAGATTAAAACATGATGACGACACTTGAAAAAAAATGACCTTAAAATATATACCTTGAGTAATGTAACCAGGAGTAGCTGTAGCCCCCACAAATGCTCCCCGTGTCAATGCCACTCGTCCACGTCCTCGAGCGGCCTGTACTGCCGCGGATACCGCTGAGCTGACCAGTCCTTTCGTCTGAGGTTACGGGAAAGAAAATATAATCATTACTGTCAGAATGAGCAGCGGGGGCCACTGCTGGTGTAATACGACGTTGTATGCCGCTCACTATAGAAGCCTAAGCTGTGAGATCAGTTTACATACTGAGAGTCCGGCTATTATCCCTGGCGAAGGGCAGAGAAAACAGATGTGTGTTCAGTCTCTGACTGCCTAGACTAGCGCAGACATAACCTACATTTCCTGTGGTATCTGTAACAGCTGGACAGGGAGTAACAATGCTTCCTGCGCAGCCTGGGAATACGCAGCCCATTAACATCTACATCCAAATGGAAGCTGGGAAAGTAGCTGAATTCATCTCTGCACGGTCTTTATAATGAAAATGAACGGTTAACTGCATAATTAATGCGCCGCCGTCTATAAAAGCCTGTGTATAACACCAGGGGAGTAGAACCATGGCTTGTCCTCATTTACACACCAGAACGCATGTTTAACACCGGCTCCTGCGATATATACCTTACTGGTGTGGCTTTATCGGAGTTATGAAAATCCTGCAGGCGAAGAAATCCCAAATCTCCGGATATAAAGCAGAATTTCCTATTTGAGGAGGTGGTTACGCGGGTGCTTATAATATATCCATCTGGTCATCACACGTGTATGTAGTGGTAATGACCATTTTGGAGTAAATCATTTATCATGGCGCCCCTGCCCATACACCACTCTTATACATGATCAATCAGCCCCAAACACTGTTAAACCCAGTAATATAAAGATATCAGGCTTTTGATTTAATTTAAAAATAGGAAAAACAACTAAGGGGCAAATTTACGAAGACTGGTGTTTCATTTACCAGTCTTGGCGATCTGCTCTGCTGGAGTAAGATGCGACAGAGTTCCCAACAGGCGCACACCTCTTAATAACTCGGGTGCAACTTTCTGCTGGCCGTGCCCCATAATTGTGGCGCAATGACAGCGGCCGTGCGCCAGCCACCCCATGAAAAATGAATGCTCACCTCACCTCTTTAGCTTCTTCCCTCCGGGTCCCCTCAACAACATGCTGTGGCTCATACAAGACCCTGACGTCTTATAAACGCAGCACTCAGTCGTTACTGCTGCGTCACATACAACGTCCTGATGCTGCTCGTATGTTGTATCAGCCGCAGCTGGCAGCTAGAGCCTGAGGGGACCCGGAGGGGAGAAGAGGAGCTGTGAGGTGAATATACAAGTTTGTTTTTTTTGTCCGATGGGGGAGAGGGAAAAAATAGCCCGATCTAAGTGGGCAAGGTACAGGGCCTGGCACAGACCTCTACACGGGCCCCACAGAGAGCAAACTATGTCGATGTCCACCTTCATTTATGCCAATTTTCTGCCCTAAATTATAATCAATCTTTCAGGCCCTTGTGGTCCTGCCCCTTTCTTCAAGCTACGCCCTTTTTTCAAAATGTGGCAAGGGAGACGAAGTAGACCTAAAAGTTGCAATTTTCCCTTTTGGACCTTTTTTGTTACTTTTCTACACCAGAAAACTGCAATAGAAAAGTGGAAAAACGCCCCCCTATGTCCCTACAAATGTTTTCAGAAAAACTCGGGCGTGCAGGTAACTCTACCCTGCAAAGCAGATTCCCCCAGGAAAACAGTTCAACAGCAGAGTCAATATTTTTCCAGTCAGGGATCAAAGACTGAACAGGAGAATAATTCCCATCCATACACTTACTATATTATAATGCCGTCTTACCCTCTAACCAGGTGATCAGTAGTTGTATATTCATATGAAGCTGTGGTTCTTACATAACGCTTATACTGGAAGATAAATGATTATCTTCTAGACTATTGTAATGGTTTATTTTAGTGTTTTTCATGCATATTTGTGTCTATTTTGACGAACACACATTCAGAATTATCTCATCACAAGTGCTGTATTTGGGTTCAGCTGGTGCCATCAGAGGGGTACATAAAGGTATGGGTGCCATAAAAAAAACATATGTTTTGTTTTGCCATATTCGGAGAGCCATAACTTTTTCCATATTTTTGCATCAAGTTAGCGGTGTGAGCTGAAGTTTTCATCGATACCATTCTGGGGTGCGTGCAACTTTTCTTTTTTTTTTGGAGAGCTGAGGTGACCAAAAAACAGCAATTTGCATGTTCGATACTAGTTATATTAACTTTTATTTTATTTATTTTTTTAACATTGCTTTAGGGAAAAGATGGGAAAAGGCTTTTTTTTTTTTTTTACTTTTAGTGTAGGAACAGACTAGGCGTAAACACTGCAGATTTTCCGCAATGGATTAATTGCGGAAAATCCGCAGCGTATCACAGTAGCAGCAGTGTGGGTGAGATTTCAACAAATCTCGTCCCCGCACTGCTGTAAATATCCACCCAAAAAAACGCACATAAATGGACGTGCGGTTACTTCAACCGCAGCATGTCAATTAATTCTGCGGATATGCAACTCTTCTGTTGCGGGTTTATCCATTGAATTCAATGGGGTGCTTAAACCCGCAACAAAGCAGTGTGTGTTGCGATATTTGCGATTGAACACAGCGATGCGCCGCAAAAAAATAAATAAATAAATGTTTATACTTACCCAGACTTCCCTGCTTCTTCTCCAGTCCGGCCTTCCTGGATGATGTTGCAGGCCATGTGACCACTGCAGCGTCATCCCAGAAGGCCGGACTACGTGCCGAGAAGAGGGAGGGGGTAAGTATGAAAGTTTTGGGGTTTTTTTCGGCACCGCTTTGCAGCGGAAGTTTCGCCGGAAAAACGCATCACAATGTGGCGCCATTTTCCGGGCGGCATTCCCTGCGCTTAGCCAGTGAGGCCGCGCCATACTTCCCCTTAACGGCTGTCATGTACTAGTACCTGACATGTCGTTAAAGGGAACCTGTCACATCCATTTCACCTATTAAACCAGCAATACCTGGTGGTAGTGGGTGAAAAATCATTTCTATGTAACCTATAATTGTCTTCTGTGCGCAGTAACTAGATTGGAGGCCCAGAGAAAGCAGGAAAGGGTGTCGGACCATACATGACGGGCACATGCGCGTTATCTCAGATGAGATTTCAGCATACAGGGCGGGACAGTTTTAGGCGGTGGGCGGGCATAAGACGACGAATGAACGAGACTGCCGGATTATTAACATAAAAGGCGCAAAATGTTTGCTGACCGTTATTTACGGTTGGAGGAGGAGTTTAGGAGCGGGGATAACGGCAATGATCTTTTGACAGCAGCGGCCGGTGAGGCGTGTTCAATAGGTCAAATTCTGGTGACAGGTTCCCTTTAAGACACCAAAATTGGTTCACACTGATGTGTTCTGGAGCATGAATAAGGTTCCCAACATACCCATTCCCTGCAGTGTGTCCCCAAATAGCTATCAAATGTTGTCCCTATAAACACGGTAATGTCATTAACAAAACAGACAAGCAAGAAAGTTTGTTTCAAAAACAAGTAGACCGGCAGCTCGTTTCTATGACATTGCCTGGATACGATATCATGTTGCTGGCTGATGATACAGAAATAAATGTATCTTCCTACCCATTGTAATCGGTCTAGGTAAATATATATGTACAGGAGCATCCCCCATACAAGGCTAATAAACCAATAATGCAAAGCCACTGCTGATAATGGCACAATTAAGGCTAATATAACGCACACACGCACATAAGGTCCCATGCACACGTCCGTGCCCGTAATCACAGCCCACATTTTTGGGCTGTTCTCCCATACAAACAATGGGAGCACAGCCCGTAAAAAGCAAAAGATAGGACATGTCCTATCTTTTGCGGTACACTTCTACGGCACGGACACCTATCCGTGGCGATACGGAAAGGTGTCTGCAGCCAATATAAACGAATGGGTCCATAATTGTGGACCGTATTACAGTCTGCAATTACGGATAATTTTTACGGTCACGTGGCCTAAATGTTCTTGTGTATACTGTAGATAAGCTCTATATGGGGAAATAACTGTTGCTGCCCTTGCAGGCGCTTTTTACAGTAGCCTGCATTCTGGCAATAGACTGTGCAGGGATGCTGTTGGGATGTGCTGAGAGAACCAAGACAACCTCTCGGGGCCAGGAAGCAGTATATCCTTCAGTACACCTGCTGTCACTGCCAAAGTATCCAACCTAGAAAGGTATCAATGTCTTGATGTCCAACTCCACAATAAAAACATGGAGGTGGACAAGATGTGTGTGTCCAGAAATAATTATCTGTTATCAAGCAATCCCCTCTTACAGGACACAGAAACCTCACCTGTGGAATAATCTTTTTCTTCTTGATATTTGCTGCATTTGGCCCAGAGAACAGTTTCTCAAGAGCAGCGAGTGCGGCGCTGGCTTTTGCTACCTTCTTGTTTGGACCAGCGCCTCTGAACTTCTGTGCGTCCACTTCAACCTTATGATACAAAGGACAAATAAAACAGATATTCAGAGTCATAAAAACGACACTAAAGTTCCAATAATCTGTCCGGGATTATTGAGGTGCCAAATTTTTGGAAAATCCACAAGCCCTTTACATTCATAAATATACACAAATACATACCGGTGTGTCCTCTGGGGGGCAGCGGTGGTGGATGATCTTGGGTAATGACATAATTTGTACACAGGAGCCTATACTACTACTATGTCCTTGCACTGATGATAGTCAATGCTTGAGTTACCACTGGCACACTGAACAGAAAGGCCATAGTAGTACTGTGGGCCCGAGAATGGGGCATACATAAACAGTACTTTATATTATCACCCACAATGACCTACTATTGCTGACCCACAAAGGACCTGGGCAACTATTTTGGTCCCATGCAGGATTATCAGAATTATCGAAATCAGGTGCTGGGCTTAAAGAATTGTAATGTACTTTTAGAAAACAAAAAAAGGAATATAGAAATAATTTGTTTGTGCAAAGCGAAAAAAAAACAAAAAAACACACATTTACCCTGCAAATCCCATTTTCCTAGTGCGACTCCTATAAGATGTCCCTCAGGGGGCTGTAAACACTTCTACAGTGGTCCTAAAAAGGATTAGGGGGCAGCATATATAGGAACTCAGTATGCAGCTCTCCCCCAGTGGTGCCGGGAGGGTAGGGACATGGTTGTAAGGGCAACAATGACCGTTATAAATCCTAAATATTCCATTTCTATATTTTGCCAACCATTAAAAAATAATACCCTGATTAATCATGTTAATTCTATGGTGGGAAGGGGTGATATGGTTTTCCACTAGCCTATTACCTGACCGATTTATATTACCCCTGATATAAACCATTAGGCAAGAATCTGTTAGCCCCTACTTATAATGTCTAAAGGAACTCAAAACAGCGCCACTCTTGTGCATGGGCAGTGTCTGATATTGCAACTGGGGCTGAGCTGCATAACCATACACAGTCCACAGACTGGCGCTATTTCATGAAAGAGAGACTTTTTTTTTTTTCTAATCCTGGTGTTGTAGACCATGGAATAGAACAAAATATTATCCCATAATGCTTTACAGCAGTAAAAATCTGTAACTTACCTCCATTACGAAACGCTTATCATGGCTTCCCCCACTCTCCGATATTAACTCATATTTCAGCCCTCTTCTCTTTTCATTTAGCTCCATGACAGGATTTTTTCCACTGGCTGTCAGAATGGGACCCTGAGTCCTGACCTATGGAGACAAATAGATTGCATTTTACGCCATAATATTCGACAAATATCTGAAACCTGATGAGGAATATTCCACCGTTTGTGTACAAACCGAGAGACAAGGCATTTGTATTTATGTGAAATATTATAATTGAATTACTTCTTTTTTAGGTTAGAGATTGTGATCGTTCTTCGTAAATTACTATGATCGTAGAAATCGTTTCGGTAGATTATTAAGACTGAGGTGATCCAATCTGTCAATGAACCTCTTGCAAGTTGGGCGGCTTCTTAAAGACGACCCGTCAGCTTCAATGACATGAATGTTGCATTACCCATAAAATAATAATTCTGGAACATCTTTTCTTAGAACTCGGCGTTGTGCTGTTCCTCCTGGATATGTATGAATAAATTGACGAGTAGATGTTGCCATTGCTTAGGGTGTGTCCCTACACACTGACACAATTTAATCGGTGCGGACAATGCCAGGACACTCCTTTGACAAGGAGACTTCTAATACCCAGTTGTCAATTTATTCATAAATTTCCAGGAGGAATAAAAGAGGAACGAGAGTTTTAAGAAAAGATGCTCCAGAATTTGTATTTTATGGGGACTGCAAGGGACTGTTTCACAGGGTTCAAATTGCCAGAGAAAAGGTCATGAATCTGTCCACAGGCCTATAATAAACAACAGAAATTACTTTGTTGGTTATGGCTAGAGATGAGCGAACCGGGACAACCGAACCCGGTTTCGGTCCGAACTTCAGGAAAAGTTCGGTTCGCAGCGAATCCGAACTTTACCGGGTTCGGCCGAACCCGTTTTGACCGAACCCGGCTACATTTTGGCGCCTGCCACATGTTACATCTAAAATGGAGGATTACAGAAGATCACCTGACATCAGGCTACCCCATAATGCCTTGCAAACGGCTCTCCCAGCCTATCGGGAGGCAGCATAGGGGCGGGCTCAAGCCTGCAATAAAAGTCTATGCACGGAGCTCAGCGGCCATTTTACAGACAGGAGCTGTAGGAATAGCATCTCTGTGCAGTAAGGGAAAGCTTTAGGAATCTAAAAGGCAGGAATTCAGAAATCGAAGGGGCTCATCCACTACTCACTACTCAGCCAGTGTGTGAATACGCTTTTATAAGGGGCTCATCCCCGTTGCATCCAACTTGCAATACAGGCAGCCTAGTAGTACTATAAGGCCCAGCATTCCCTGAGTGCACTGCAGCGAGGCTGATTGAAATTCTCATTCATTGCCATTTGCCAAGCCAGTGTCCGTGTGTGAATACGCTTTTAAAAGGGGCTCATCCCTGGAATAACAATCCAACTTGCCATACAGGCAGCCTAGAAGTACTACAACGCCCAGCATTCCCTGAGTGCACTGCAGCGAGGCTGATTGAAATTCTCATTCATTGCCATTTGCCAAGCCAGTGTCCGTGTGTGAATACGCTTTTAGAAGGGGCTCATCCCCATTGCATCCAACTTGCAATACAGGCAGCCTTTGTAGTAGTGGTAGTAGTAGTACTACAAGGCCCAGCATTCCCTGAGTGCACTGCAGCGAGGCTGATTGAAATTCTCATTCATTGCCATTTGCCAAGCCAGTGTCCGTGTGTGAATACGCTTTTAAAAGGGGCTCATCCCTGGCCGTTATTAACAGGATAACAATCCAACTTGCCATACAGGCAGCCTAGAAGTACTACAACGCCCAGCATTCCCTGAGTGCACTGCAGCGAGGCTGATTGAAATTCTCATTCATTGCCATTTGCCAAGCCAGTGTCCGTGTGTGAATACGCTTTTAAAAGGGGCTCATCCCTGGAATAACAATCCAACTTGCCATACAGGCAGCCTAGAAGTACTACAACGCCCAGCATTCCCTGAGTGCACTGCAGCGAGGCTGATTGAAATTCTCATTCATTGCCATTTGCCAAGCCAGTGTCCGTGTGTGAATACGCTTTTAGAAGGGGCTCATCCCCATTGCATCCAACTTGCAATACAGGCAGCCTTTGTAGTAGTGGTAGTAGTACTACAAGGCCCAGCATTCCCTGAGTGCACTGCAGCGAGGCTGATTGAAATTCTCATTCATTGCCATTTGCCAAGCCAGTGTCCGTGTGTGAATACGCTTTTAGAAGGGGCTCATCCCCATTGCATCCAACTTGCAATACAGGCAGCCTTTGTAGTAGTGGTAGTAGTAGTACTACAAGGCCCAGCATTCCCTGAGTGCACTGCAGCGAGGCTGATTGAAATTCTCATTCATTGCCATTTGCCAAGCCAGTGTCCGTGTGTGAATACGCTTTTAAAAGGGGCTCATCCCTGGAATAACAATCCAACTTGCCATACAGGCAGCCTAGAAGTACTACAACGCCCAGCATTCCCTGAGTGCACTGCAGCGAGGCTGATTGAAATTCTCATTCATTGCCATTTGCCAAGCCAGTGTCCGTGTGTGAATACGCTTTTAAAAGGGGCTCATCCCTGGAATAACAATCCAACTTGCCATACAGGCAGCCTAGTAGTACTACAAGGCCCAGCATTCCCTGAGTGCACTGCAGCGAGGCTGATTGAAATTCTCATTCATTGCCATTTGCCAAGCCAGTGTCCGTGTGTGAATACGCTTTTAGAAGGGGCTCATCCCCATTGCATCCAACTTGCAATACAGGCAGCCTTTGTAGTAGTGGTAGTAGTAGTACTACAAGGCCCAGCATTCCCTGAGTGCACTGCAGCGAGGCTGATTGAAATTCTCATTCATTGCCATTTGCCAAGCCAGTGTCCGTGTGTGAATACGCTTTTAAAAGGGGCTCATCCCTGGAATAACAATCCAACTTGCCATACAGGCAGCCTAGTAGTACTACAAGGCCCAGCATTCCCTGAGTGCACTGCAGCGAGGCTGATTGAAATTCTCATTCATTGCCATTTGCCAAGCCAGTGTCCGTGTGTGAATACGCTTTTAAAAGGGGCTCTGAAATGTCTGGGAAAAAAAAGGTTGTGAAAGGACGGGGTAGAGGAAGAAACACCCATGCCGTCTCCTCTTCCAGTCCAAATGTTGGATCTGTTGGTGCCAGACCCAGTAGCAGCATTTGTGGCACAAGACATGTGCCCAGTTCCACTAGTAGCAGCTGCCATGTGCCTGCTAGTAGTAGTATCAGCAAGCCAGACTTGTCCATCTCCTCCGGTGGGCGGGTTACTTTAGACAATACGGCCATTGTGGACTGGTTGGCTGGCTCGCGGTCATCTCAGCAGGAAGACTCTGACGATCTGGCTTCAAGCCAGGTTTCGTTGGATTCCAGATCCTCTACAGTTCCTTGGCACGGTGACAGTAGTAATATAGGTATTTCTAGCGTTTCCATTCCATCATCTATGTCTTCGCTCCCCCTTCCTAGCGGGAAGCCATCTTTCCTGAGAGTCCTAAGAGACATCTCCTCGGGTGCGAAGGAAGATACTGAACAACATAGTGATGATGATGATTTGTTTTCCGCGAGTCAGCCAACGGAGTGTGTTGCGGCGGTGGTGGAGGTGGAAGCGGTGACCGAGACGCATAGCTGCGGTAGTGGGGGTGTTGGTGGTGGTAGCCGTGGTGGCAGACGCAGTAATGAGGGGGGGCATGGAGCCCGCCATGATGTCACATCACATTCACAACACAGTGACAGAAGTGGCGGGGATGATGAGGAAGGCTATGATGATGATGTTGTTTTAGACAGGACGTGGGAACCAGGTGACGAGGTGATGACGGCGTCAGAGGAGGAGGGTAGTAGTGGCGGCACTGGATGTGATAAACAGCCAAGCCGAGGTAGGGGCAGAAGTCAATCTGCAAAACGTTGCAGCGGTAGGGTCAGCTCAGGAGCCGGTGACGGCGACACAGATGCTGGTGTAGGTTCCCGAAAAAAGCCTGCCAGACAAGGGGCAAGCTCGGGTGGTTGTGGTGGTGGTGGTGGTGGTGGACGTGGTACTACCTCTTTACGGTACTCTGCCGTGTGGCAATTTTTCTGTACCTTCCCAGAGGAGGAAAACATGGCACAGTGCCGTATCTGCAAGCAGAAAGTAAGGCGTGGGCAGGGCAGCAATGTAGGAACTACTGCTCTACGTAAACACATGGAACGGCATCACAAGGCCATGTGGGACAATCAACATGCCCCACCATCATGTACATCTAATGAAGACCCCTCTTCCGCTGCTGCTGCTGCTCCGAGTCCCTGTCATCTAAGTAGTAGCCAGGCCTTATCCACCATGTCGTTGTCATCATCATCATCACTGTCATCTAGTGCTCCTCCTATGTCCCGTCAGTTATCCATTACGGAATCGTTGTCCAATAAGCAACAATATATACCCAGTCATCCACTTGTCGTGCGGCTTAATTCACACCTGGCAAAGTTGTTGGTGGTGCAGTCGCTGCCATACCACCTGGTCGACTCCGCCGGCTTCAAGCAATTGATGGCGTGCGCTCAGCCTAGGTGGCGAATACCTAGCCGACATTACTTCTCCAAAACAGCTGTCCCTGCCTTGCACAAGCATGTGGAGGAAAAGGTGTCCAAGTCCTTGCAATTATCCGTGTGCAGCAGGGTACATGCCACCGTCGACACGTGGAGCAGCAACTATGGGCAGGGACAGTACATGTCTTTCACGGCCCACTGGGTCAATATTTTGCAGTCCGATGCACCACCGCAGCAATGCCAGGCATTACCACCTCCACGCTTGTATGTTTCTAGTTCAACTCCGGACACCAGGCGCCTACCATCCTTCTCCTCCTACTCCTCCTCCTCCTCCTTGCCTTCCTCCTTGGAGGTCTTCCCGTCCCCGACAGGACACAGCGTATCTTCCACTCCTCCTCCCTCCTCTTTTCATAGGTGCAAGGTGAAGCGCCACAACGCTGTCTTACACCTGCTGAGCCTGGGCGAGAAAAGCCACACAGGGCAGGAGCTGCTGCTGTGCATCAAGGAGGAAATCGCACGCTGGCTGTCTCCTCTGAAACTCACACTGGGCAATGTTGTCTCTGATAACGGCAAGAACGTTGTGGCTGCACTGCGTCTAGGTCACCTGACACACGCTCCTTGCATGGCACATGTGATCAATCTGGTCATAACACGCTTCTTAAAGTCATATGTTGGTTTGAAGGGTGTGCTGGCCATGTCCAGGAGGGTTTGCGTTCGCTTTAGACGTTCGTATGCATTTAAGCACGCCCTCCTGGACTTGCAGCGTCAAAACAATCTCCCAGAACACAGCCTGATTTGCGACGTTCCAACACGATGGAATTCCACCCTGCACATGTTGGACCGTCTGTACGAACAGCGGAAAGCCGTGAATGATTTCCTGATGCAGCAGACGGGCAGCGTTTGGAGCCAGTGTAATTTCGAGCTCAGGCACTGGCAGCTGGTTAGAGACGCATGTCGCGTTTTGAGGCCCTTTGAAGAGGCCACACGATTTGTGAGCCGTGACGCTAGCGGAATGAACGATGTTATGCCGCTGATATTCATTATGGAGCAAACGCTCACAGCGATGATTCAGCAAAGGATGGAGGAAGGATCACATCTGGCTATGGATGTTGAGGAGGAGGAGGAGGATGAGGAAACAGGACCTGAAGAGGAGCTGGATTTGGAGATGGAATCACAGGAAGGGATAGGGGACGAGGCAGCCGCACAACATGACAGTGATGGTGGTGATGACGAGTCTGACGACGACCTTGATGATGGACAACCATGGCAGTATGGGGCGGAGATGGAACCAACCGGGCCCTCTGAAACGCTGGCCAGGATGGCGAGCTGTATGCTTCGTTACTTGCGCGCTGACTGTCGTATTGTTAGCATGAAGCAAAGAGATGACTACTGGATAGCCACACTTTTAGACCCTCGGTATAAAGCCAGAATGGGGGAGTTTTTTGCGCCTTCCGAGAGGGAGGCAAAATTGGCTTATTATAGAGAGAAGCTATGCAGCCAGCTTGTCATGGCTTTCAAACGGCAGACACCCGCTGCAAGCATGTCTGACCGGGGGGCCACTCTCCGCTCCCCACTGTCTCATCGTTCCACCGCCTCTGGCAGAGCTACCTCTGCAATAGGCGGCAGCCGTGGCAGCAGCGGCAGCAGCAGCAGCAGCAGCAGCCAATTCAGTTTGGAAAATATGATGACAACATTTTTACATCCAATACCCCGACCTGACACACATCGTAGCACTAGTCACCAAAGGGATGTTCACCATCTCCAGGTGCAGCACCTAAACAACCAGGTTCACTCGTACTTGGACTGTGCCCTTTCTCCGTCAGAAATGCTGATCCCAGACCCCATGGACTTCTGGGTCAGCAGATTGGATCATTGGCAAGAACTGGCCCAGTTTGCCATGGGTGTACTGTCTTGTCCACCCTCCAGTGTAGCGTCAGAGAGGGTATTCAGCGCAGCAGGGGGCTTCGTCACCCCTAAGCGAACAAGATTGTCCGCCAACAGCTTGGAAAATCTCACGTTTCTGAAAATGAATCAAGCGTGGATCGGTGAGGATTTTAAAACCCCTGTGCCTGATGCCACTGATTAGATCTTACATTGCTGCTGCTGCTGCCGCCTGCTACTGCCGCCTGCTACTATGGGATTCTGTCCTGTCCACTCTTTTTTTAATGTGCCGCTGTTGGTGCTGCAGCTGCTACTACTTCTACCACCAATCCACCCCAGTGCCGTCTGCTACAAGCAGGCCTGCCCCACCAGAGGGCTTTGTCCTGTGACTCTCCAGTCTCTTTTTTTAATGTGCTGCTACTACTGCTACTACTGCTTGCACCCTTGCTGTCTGTGTTGGCTAGTACCTCTACTACCACCAATACACCTACACTGCCATCTGCTACAAGCAGGCCTGAGGCCTGCCCCACTACAGGGCTTTGTCCTCCTGTGACTGTCCAGTCTCTTTTTTTAATGTGCTGCTACTACTGCTACTACTGCTTGCACCCTTGCTGTCTGTGTTGGCTACCTCGACTACTACCACCAATACACCTCCACTGCCGCCCGTCTGCTACAAGCAGGCCTGAGGCCTGCCCCACCACAGGGCTTTGTCCTCCTGTGACTGTCCAGTCTCTCTTTTTTTTAATGTGCTGCTACTACTGCTACTACTGCTTGCACCCTTGCTGTCTGTGTTGGCTACCTCTAATACCACCAATACACCTACACTGCCGCCCGTCTGCTACAAGCAGGCCTACCCCACCACAGGGCTATGTCCTGTGACTGTCGTCCAGTCTCTTTTTTTAATGTGCTGCTGCTACTACCAGTCCTACCACCCTTGCTGTCTGTGTTGGCTAGTCTACCTCTACTACCACCAATACACCTCCACTGCCGTCTGCTACAAGCAGGCCTGAGGCCTGCCCCACCACAGGGCTTTGCCCTCCTCTGACTGTCCAGTCTCTTTTTTTAATGTGCTGCTACTACTGCTACTACTGCTTGCACCCTTGCTGTCTGTGTTGGCTACCTCGGCTACTACCAGTCTACCACCAATACACCTCCACTGCCGCCCGTCTGCTACAAGCAGGCCTGAGGCCTGCCCCACCACAGGGCTTTGCCCTCCTCTGACTGTCCAGTCTCTTTTTTTAATGTGCTGCTACTACTGCTACTACTGCTTGCACCCTTGCTGTCTGTGTTGGCTACCTCGACTACTACCACCAATACACCTCCACTGCCGCCCGTCTGCTACAAGCAGGCCTGAGGCCTGCCCCACCACAGGGCTTTGCCCTCCTCTGACTGTCCAGTCTCTTTTTTTAATGTGCTGCTACTACTGCTACTACTGCTTGCACCCTTGCTGTCTGTGTTGGCTACCTCGACTACTACCACCAATACACCTCCACTGCCGCCCGTCTGCTACAAGCAGGCCTGAGGCCTGCCCCACCACAGGGCTTTGCCCTCCTCTGACTGTCCAGTCTCTTTTTTTAATGTGCTGCTACTACTGCTACTACTGCTTGCACCCTTGCTGTCTGTGTTGGCTACCTCGGCTACTACCAGTCTACCACCAATACACCTCCACTGCCGCCCGTCTGCTACAAGCAGGCCTGAGGCCTGCCCCACCACAGGGCTTTGTCCTCCTGTGACTGTCCAGTCTCTCTTTTTTTTAATGTGCTGCTACTACTGCTACTACTGCTTGCACCCTTGCTGTCTGTGTTGGCTACCTCTAATACCACCAATACACCTACACTGCCGCCCGTCTGCTACAAGCAGGCCTACCCCACCACAGGGCTATGTCCTGTGACTGTCGTCCAGTCTCTTTTTTTAATGTGCTGCTGCTACTACCAGTCCTACCACCCTTGCTGTCTGTGTTGGCTAGTCTACCTCTACTACCACCAATACACCTCCACTGCCGTCTGCTACAAGCAGGCCTGAGGCCTGCCCCACCACAGGGCTTTGCCCTCCTCTGACTGTCCAGTCTCTTTTTTTAATGTGCTGCTACTACTGCTACTACTGCTTGCACCCTTGCTGTCTGTGTTGGCTACCTCGACTACTACCACCAATACACCTCCACTGCCGCCCGTCTGCTACAAGCAGGCCTGAGGCCTGCCCCACCACAGGGCTTTGTCCTCCTCTGACTGTCCAGTCTCTTTTTTTAATGTGCTGCTACTACTGCTACTACTGCTTGCACCCTTGCTGTCTGTGTTGGCTACCTCGACTACTACCACCAATAAACCTCCACTGCCGCCCGTCTGCTACAAGCAGGCCTGCCCCACCACAGGGCTTTGTCCTGTGACTGTCGTCCAGTGTCTTTTAATGTGCTGCTACTACTCACCCTTGCCAATAAAAAGGGTCAATTTTTGGAGGGCTTGTGAAAAGCCATTGCTTGTTGCTTTTACATCCATGTATGGAAGAACCCCGGCAGGCATCTGCCAATAAAAAGGGTCAATTTTTGGAGGGCTTGTGAAAAGCCATTGCTTGTTGCTTTAATGCTTTTACATCCATGTATGGAAGAACCCCGGCAGGCATCTGCCAATAAAAAGGGTCAATTTTTGGAGGGCTTGTGAAAAGCCATTGCTTGTTGCTTTAATGCTTTTACATCAATGTATGGAAGAACCCCGGCAGGCATCTGCCAATAAAAAGGGTCAATTTTTGGAGGGCTTGTGAAAAGCCATTGCTTGTTGCTTTAATGCTTTTACATCCATGTATGGAAGAACCCCGGCAGGCATCTGCCAATAAAAAGGGTCAATTTTTGGAGGGCTTGTGAAAAGCCATTGCTTGTTGCTTTAATGCTTTTACATCCATGTATGGAAGAACCCCGGCAGGCATCTGCCAATAAAAAGGGTCAATTTTTGGAGGGCTTGTGAAAAGCCATTGCTTGTTGCTTTAATGCTATTACATCCATGTATGGAAGAACCCCGGCAGGCATCTGCCAATAAAAAGGGTCAATTTTTGGAGGGCTTGTGAAAAGCCATTGCTTGTTGCTTTAATGCTTTTACATCCATGTATGGAAGAACCCCGGCAGGCATCTGCCAATAAAAAGGGTCAATTTTTGGAGGGCTTGTCAAAAGCCATTGCTTGTTGCTTTTACATCAATGTATGGAAGAACCCCGGCAGGCATCTGCCAATAAAAAGGGTCAATTTTTGGAGGGCTTGTGAAAAGCCATTGCTTGTTGCTTTTACATCCATGTATGGAAGAACCTCGGCAGGCATCTGCCAATAAAAAGGGTCAATTTTTGGAGGGCTTGTGAAAAGCCATTGCTTGTTGCTTTTACATCCATGTATGGATGAACCCCGGCAGGCATCTGCCAATAAAAAGGGTCAATTTTTGGAGGGCTTGTCAAAAGCCATTGCTTCTTCTTTTACCACCTTATATGTATGAACCCTGGCAGGCATCAGCCGCCTAAAATGGTAAATTTTTGTACCTTTTTTAACAATGCATTAAGCATACAACATGCACAAGTGCAGTGGTTTCTGTTAGTTATCTCCGTGTCCCATCCGTTTTCCTAGAGCCATACATGTTGGCGTAACTTTGACACCAACTTTGCATTAAAGACAGCTCAAAAGTACTTGGATACACTCATGGGTGACCTAAGAGTGTTATACAGGGCTTCTAGGGCTTTAAAACAGTGTTATACACGATTTTTAGGGGCTTTCTTGTATTACAGGTTCGGTCAGAACTAGTTCGGTCCGAATCGAACTTTTGCACGAAATTCGGCGAACTTGCCGAACCGAACTTTTCATAAGTTCGCTCATCTCTAGTTATGGCTTTTCTTCCTTTCCTGACATCATGCAATGTTCCTGACATATAGCTTCCCCTGTACGGTCTGTATGTCAGCGCTGCTCGCTACTCTTGGACTGTATTGTTTCCGGCTTCCAGATAATGTTATTGATTTGTACTCTGCAGAGTATTTCCATGTCATATTAACACAGGCTGTAAAGCAATACTTCTATATAATATTATTTCAGCTTCTAGTTTGCTTCCATATAATATTTATAATGTATTGGTTTAAAGATAATATGATAAGGGCAGTCCAATTATAATCTTTTATGGTGATGTTTATGGGAAGGATATTTATCTCATGACTTGGTGAGTAGCAACTTAGTTACATCTTAAGGGCAAAATCACACACGCAGTTTTTGGTTCCCTTTTTTATTTTTATTTTTTTGAGTCAAAGCCAGAAGTGGATCCAAAATTAAGGAAAGTAATAAAGAAAAGACTGATGCATCCCTATTCTTTTGTGTCCACTTCGGAGTTTGGCTCAAAAAACTAGACCAAAAACTGCCACAAAAGCAGCATCAAAACCGTGTGTGTGATCCCGGCCTAAATGAAACGTCAAAGTAAGGCCCCATGCACACGATCATATTTTTCATCCGTGATTACAGACTAATTACGGAACCATTCATTTCTATTGGCCGCGGACACCTTTCCGTGTTTTTACAAAAAATAGAAAATAATAAAATATTAATAAAAAATATTGTAATGAGTTGGACATTTACGGACGTGGAGATACCAATAACGTTTATATATATTTTTAATTACTTTTGGGGGAAAAGGTTTATTTTTTTTTTAACTTTTAACCCCTTCCTGACATCTGCCATATATATATGGCGGAGGTTCGGTGTGTGTGTGTGTGCATGCGCTGGGAGTATGGAGAGAGCTCCACAAGTTTAGCGTGTTGGCTGAATGAAAAAGACGACACTTCACTGACGAGCGGAAGCCCACTTCTTTAACCCCTTAGATGCTGCAGTCAAAAGTGATCTCAGCATCTGAGCCGTTATATACATGGGACAGCCCCCACTGACATCACACCGCTGAAATCTAGGGAAAAATTGAAAAAGTTTGGGCTCTCAGAATATGGCGACACAATTTGTTTTTTATTTGTAATAATATTTTTTTTTCCTTGTTAGGGTGATTTTGCCGTACGCCCAAAAACACACTTTAAAACCTCTGGCAAATTGAAGTAAAAATTTGGTATCGCCGTAGTCGTATTGACCCACAGAATAAAGGTAACATAATAGTAATTTTTACCGCACGGTGAATGCTGGAAAAAAATCGAAACACAAAAAACAATGAACTTTTTAACAGTTTCCCAGTACATTATGTGATACAATAAATGGTGCTGTAGCAATCATATGGCTAGATTGAAGAAATGAAAAAAGTTAGGGCTTCATCCATGATGCGTTTTTTTCAGTAGGGTCTGGAAGTGAAATAAATAAACCAAAAAAGTAATACCTATCCTTGCCCCCAGCGATCCAGCGCTGTGACTCTTAGCATGTAAACAACCAGAGGGAGTACCGCCATAGTATGTGACTGCTGCAGCCAATCGGAGGGCACGATTTGTCACCACTGAGCCCTCTGATTGGCTGCAGCTACATGCATTTAATTGCTACATGAATGTAAACAGTTATCGTGAGTGACGTTGAAGGTTTATTTAATTTCAAGCCCCTACTAAAAAAAAAAAAAATAATCACATCCCGGATAATCCCTTCAAGGCTATGTTCACATCAGCACTAGAGATTTAGTTTTTCTGTTCCGTCAAAGGAGCAGAAAAACAAAATTCAATACTGTAACTGTTCCATCACATGGGGGACACCAACAGCGCTCGACGGACCCCATTGACTGGGTCTGTTGGGTTTCCATCATAGTGTCTGTCATTTTACCCCAAAAAAATTGCACAGAATGCTATGCTATTTTTCCACTTCATTTTTGGCTAAATCTGCAACAGAGGCTCCAATGTAGATGTGAACACAGCCTTAGTTGTTATGGGGCACCTTTTCCTTTTTTCATCGGGTCACCCAGCCCCCATTCTCTCGAGTCCCCACAGCCAGCATTCAGTTACTCACAGTGACAGAATCCATAAGCTTCCCACACCCTTCTCATTGTGCAGAATGAGTGACCAAATATTAACAATGGATAAATAAACCAAACAGACCGACCAGAGCATTTATACTAATTTACAGAATAGAAGATCAAGTTTTTTTTTTACCAATTGGAAAATAAGTACAGTATCATTTCTTTAATCCAGCATCACTAGATATTCCCCGGTATGTGATTTCTATGAGAACAGTGTAATGCTTCGTCTCGCCTGCGGTTACGCAGCAGGGCAATTGAAAACTTGCTGCGGAGTTCCCCTGCGGATTACAGCTGATCGTCGGGATCCTAGTAGTGGGGCACTCTGCCATCATCTTATCATTAGGAGACCATTCTAATAAAAAATGATTACGGACAAGCGGAGGAAACCTTCAATGAAAAATAATCTCAAAGGCTTGTTTAAAGATGTCCCCCAACTTGCCTGAATTTTCAGGTGCACATTAAATGTGAAAGTATCAAAAAGGTGTCCGTTTTTATTTTTTTTTTATGCCCTGAATGAAAACACTAATAACTATTCTGATTGCTCCATAGAACATACAGTTGTGGTCCAGTAGAGACGGTACACTATATGGACACAAGTATTGGGACACCTACACATCCAGGAGCTTTTATGACATCCGATTCTTAATCCATAGCCATTAATAGCGAGTTGCTCCCCCCTTTGAAGCTATAACAGCTTCCACTAACTTTGGACGAGAGGGCCAGGCTCGAAATCTCCTTTCTAGTTGATAGAATAAGTGTTCAAAGGGGTTGAGGTCAGGGTTCGGTGCGGGCCAGTCAAGTTCTTCCACATCAATCTCATACAACCATGTCTTTATGGACCTTGCTTTGTGTACTGGGGTACAGTCATGCCGGAACAGAAAAGGGTCTTCACCAATCCGTTCCCACAAAGTTGGAAGCTACAATTGTCCAAAATGTCTTGGTCTGCTGAAGCATTAAGATTTCCCTTCACTGGAACTAAAGGGGCCTAGGCCGACCCCAACAACCCCATAGCATAGAAAGTGAAGCGTGATTGGAGCAGTGGAAACTTGTTCTATGGAATCAGAGTCCAGGGCCGCCGTGCTTTTCACCACTCCATCCGACGCTTGGCATTGTGCTTGGTGATGTAAGGCTGGCATGCAGCTGCTCGGCCATGGAAACCCATGTCATGAAGCTCCTGGGCACAGTTTTCCTGCGGATGTTAATGACAGAGGAGGTTTGGAGCTCTGCAGTTATTGAGTCAGCAGAGCGTTGGGCTGCATGGATAGTGCTGGATTTTATACACCTGTGGTAATGGGACTGAATGCAACACTTGAATTCAATGATTATAGACATAAGTATTGGGACACACATCTTAAAGTGAACGTACTGCTGACTGATGACATTTTTGTAATATCTGCCGGATGAAAAGCAAATTATTTTCGTATTTAAAAAATGCACTGAAGTTAAACTGCCCCCTCTAGAAATTACGGCACCGCTGCATTAAGGAGAGATCAGGTGGAAAACTAAGTATTAAGTACCAGTACAAAGGTTAATGATGGAATAAATATGTTCGGTTGCCACAGCACAAGCCGGTTATTCTGGTCTCGCCTTACAAGGCTGCACTTAATGGCTATGTACACCTTTGAGGGGCATTTTTTTTTTATAAACAGGTCAGTCAATGTGTTTCATGTAAATTTTGAATTAGTCTTTATGAAAAAAAAATTGACTTTTTTTTACATAGAGCAGCTGTATCTCTCGCTAAGACCTGAATCCGTCATTCAGCGGGGATCCACCTGTAATCTATCACATGTAAGTTATGACCCGCTGACACTGAACTCGTCAGACCTGCGGAACTGACGGGTACAGGATTTAGTGCCACATACAGTTACTCTGCATGCAGAATACAGAGCAGCTGTATCTAAAAAAGTCAAACAAATTTTTAATAAAGACTAATTATAGAGTTACACCAAACACACTGACTGACCGGTTTATAACAAAAAAATTCCCTTTAAATGTTTACATAGCCTTTAACCAATTCTGAAACCTCTCTACCTAGAAATCCTGGCAAGGGTATGGTATAATACAAGCCTCTAAATGGTGTTCAGGGATGGGTAGTCCATGGTCCTGATTTCAGGGAGCAGCAGTATCAACATCCTCTACAACCAGACTGAAGTTACAATTGTTCTAATCATCTGGAATTTACACGATTACAGCACTTACCCTTATTGTTCAGAAAAGGTTTCAGCCAATCCTTGTAAGTTCACACGGAGCATAAATACTGCAGATTATCCACAACGGATTTTGTTGTGGAAAATCGGCAGCATAAAACATTTGATTTGAACAAATCTCATCCACACGCTGCGTAGATGATGAGTGGAAAAACAGCGGTCACATGGGATTAAACGTCATCCCAGGAGGCCGGTCTGCAGGATGTCAGAGGGCAAGAATGTGTTGTTTTTTCCTGCCAAAAAACTGCAGCACAATAAGGTGTGCTTTTTCAGCCTGGAATTTGTTGCGGCTGCCAGGGCGGATACGCTGCGTACCTTTACGCAGTATATCTAGCCGTCGAGCGAACCCGACGATTTTGGGTGTTTATGAACTATGTGTGAGGATGTTCAACCTGCCCGATCCTTTGTTTCCACAAGGGACCAGCCACTGCCAGGAGTCTGGCAACAGCTTATTACTCTCTCCCTATTGAAAACACATGCACGCTCAAGAGCAATAATAGCGGTCAGTCGAGCGCTAGACCAACACCTATCTAAAGCGTATGGCCACTCTTAATCTTTCTAGTCATGCAGCAATATGGGAGCAGAGGGATTTATCAGTACAAAACTTGACAGATTACCTATTCAAACGTCTCGATAAATTGAGGGACCACTCCTGGCTTAAACTGTAATGGAGGCCATATTGGCAAGAGTACCTGCATATTAAATGCAATGGGGTCATAGCCCTGGTTGGTCCTGCCTCTTTGCTACTAATTGGCAAGAACAGGGGCAGGACTCCACTCTACGGAGGAACTGCATTCTTAGCAAACAAGGGGTCGGAGAATTGGCCCAATTGTCATGGGAAATGAATTAAGGGGGAAACAAAAATACAAGGCTCTTTTTCCTTGGTGGCAAAATACAGCACCTTAATGGGAAGCCCATTTTGATCTTTGGAATGGGGCCCCCTCTCTTCTATGAGGGGCCCTGACTACATATTATTACTCAGCTTTCCTACATATAAAACTTAGGAACAGAATTTTTACCAAACTGACAGAAATACAACATCTCAAGCCCTCTATGACCATTTAGCCGGAGATTTATGTGTAGATGAAATAGACATTCTTCCTCTAGACGGTTTCTTACCTCCAGAGTGTTGGAGCCATCTGTGCTGGCACTGCCTGTGTTACTGCTAGAATTTGAAGAGACCGTTTCATTCTTTCCTTCACTGTCCGATTTTTCGTCTGAACTTAGACATTCCAGATCGGTGTCAAAACCTGTAGGGTAACCCATAGCCTGTAAAACCTGGGTAGAAAACAAGCCATCGTGAGAGGAGAACATAAACAAAACTAAAGCACCAGCATTTTTCTATTGAGCAGGTCAGACTGTCACATCACCTTTTTTCTATACCAAGCAAGATTAAAAAAAATCATTTATAATATAATCATTAAAGAGTAACAAACTGGCCATAGATACATATCAAAAATTTAGATCGGTGGGGGGTCCGTATACTGGAACCCCCACCATTGCTGAAACAAAGGTGCGCTTTGCTCCTTCAGCATGACGATGAGAGCGGATTACAGCCGAAGATTGCTCACATAGAACCTCTATGTAAACCGCCTTCAACTTGACAGGGAGCGCCGATAACAGCCAAAGGAGCAAAGCACTACGGTACCAATGTTTCAGCAACGGTGGGGGTCCCGGACCCTCACCGACCCAAACTTTTGATGTGTCTCTGACATATCAAAATTTTGATGAAAGTGTAGTTCCTATTAAAATAAGTATGTCCAAAAGCGACAATTATCACCCATCCACAGGACAGGTGATAATTGTCTGATCACTGGGGACCCCATTGTTCGCTCGACCGCAGCGAGGAAGATATTGGAGTGGCGGTCGAGGATGCGCGTTGCCGCTTAATTAATTCTAAATTTAGCAGTGCTCGTCTGTTTCCATCAGTCCCATAGGCATTGAATGGAGTGTCGTCGCATGCTCGACTGCCGCTCAATTCAAGCTTCTGGAGGGGTGAAGGGTGCAGAGTGAGGAGGAACGTGGGGTTCTGGAACCCCCAGCGATCAGACAATAGGGACAATTTCTTAATTTCTGCATTACGGCAGTCAGAACATTTGAACTTTTTGTTTAAAGAAGCTGTATCGGGCTTTGTTTTTCTGCGGGATGAGTTGTTCCTTATGTAGAGGTCATTTTTGGATACATATACATAATCGTTTAGTTTATATAAATTTTTATTTTGCCAAAATTGAATTAAAAAAAAAGTTTCACTTCAGTTTTTTGTTTTTTTAAACACCATACTTCGGTAATCATAAATTATGCTTTATTATTATTATTATTATTATTATTGTGATGGTTTTTGTGGTATGTTATTTTGTGTTTTGGGACTTATGTTTTGTTACAAAAAAAACAAAAACAAAAACCAGTGGCCCCTCAAGTTACAATATTTTCCACATACAAAGGTATTTCCTGGGCCATTGCAACTTGAAGCCACACTCAACATACAGTGACACAAAATGTCTGGATCTCTGGCGCGTGTGATTGGCTGGAAGATCCAGCCAATCAACATGAACGTTTTACTGGTTAAACACCTTCTGTAATGCAGTGCATGCCTTGATTGGCTGTCTAGTAGCGCCTCTCTACATGCATGTCCTCTCTTCCTGTGCCAGGATGAGTTGCTCCTTTGGACACCAGGTGAGGGCGGCTCCATGTTATATTTCTGGTCCACTGTATACTGTACAAGCTCCTGAAAAAGCTTCCGTCATCGTAGAAAGTGATTTACAGCCTCCAGCAGCTGCAGCATTTCTGACTTTTATATGGGAGAACTTGCTTTAGCTTTACTAGTTATCTGCTTAATCATCATTTTTTCTTATCTGTGGTTGACATTTTGGGGGCTTCGGAAACAATTCCTGGTTTTCCATAGAGTTATGGTCTCAAATTACAATATTTTCAACATACAATCGTCACCCTGGAACCAATTAATATTGTAACTTGAGGGACGACTATCATGTGGCATACGTAATTTTGCGATGGCGCACTGTAAAAGGAAAAGGGTATACCGACACATACTAGCCCAACGAATCTCAAAAGGACACACTCTTGGCCTCCATCTTTGGAGAATAAGGGCCTTTGGATACGTTCGGCGTATGCGGAAGGAGATTCCCAATGCATACACCGAATGTGCCCACATAATGAGATGTAAACAGAGCCTTACAGGATAACAATGCTCAAAAGCACAATGCAAATGTTCACCAAGAGCGTAAGACTTATTCAAACTTTCATGGAAAGAATGTCTTCGGTATGGTTTCCCATTCCAACTAAACATTTTTGCAGAGAAGATATGGTAAAAAATGTTTTACCTGCTTGTTAAAGAGTGACTGCACTTTCATCAAACTTATCAGACATATCAAAAGTGTGGATGGGTGGGGGTCTGCGTACTGAGACCCCACTGTTGCTGAAACGAAGATCCATAAGGCCTTTGCACCTTCGGCTATGATTGGCGCTGCTCGTCAGGCTAAAGACGACTCAGATAGACGTTGTAGGAGAGCCGTCTTCAGCCTGGCAGGGAGCGCCGATCACCGACGAGCGGAGCGCTTCCGCACCTTCGTTTCAGCGACAGTGGTGATCTCAGTACTCTTCAACAATAGTATTTGTAAACAATGGCGTTATTACAGTTCAACACAGCACGGAGTGATTTTACAGAGCTGTATTTTTAAATACCTAAGCAAATACACAACTGCAGATGGCCACAATCATCCAGACAATCCATGTGTCTATGGTAACAACAATCATTTCTGGCAGATGGAAAACGGTCATTACTATTCTTTTTTTTTTCTTTTTGTAGGTTCTCTCATCTTTGTGCATTTAAAAAATATATTATTTTTCCATGCAAACCAATTTCAATTTGAAGAAAGCCGGAAACGCCACTCACCTTTACTGCAACATGAAGCTTGGCTGTCTTCTTGGATGATCCAGAAGCCTCATGAACCGTACCATCTACATCCACAGACATGGTAAAGACTGGCGCATGTACTGGACCTGACTGAGATAGCAATTTGTACTGCAGGCCAGGCCTAATCTGGTTAAGTCGCATCAGTGCATTCATTGGCTGGTTTGATTCTATGGCTTTGCTGTCTAAAACTGGAATTGAACATAATTTTATGAAAATTCTCTCTAGAATACAATGAAATGATTATTTAACACAACAGTCTAGATAATGAGTGCAACTTCTAATGTTATTAATCCACATTTATGTTACTGATCACACTAAAGCATTATTTTCCTGAAGCAATATATTCTACATAGGAAGTATTTATTCCAGTAATAAGCCTTATTCTGTTGTGAGCTGAAAAAGATCTTACTTTTGCGTAAGTTGCGTCTCATTTTCTTATTTGGATCTTTGTCATCAGAAGAACCATCATCATATGGTCTCTTCAAACCTGGAAAATAAAAATGAAAGGAAAACTTAAAAGGTAGTAAACATCAATGCAGCTAAAAGTGCAGGAACACCTTGTTTTTAGGTCCCATATTCTGTGAGGATTAATTTCTTATATCTTTATAGGTCAGTGATCCCCTTTTCTTAATATACACATCTAGGATCACCTTTAGAGACGTGGCATAAAATTATCAAATTCTGTCTGTCTGTAGTCACCACTAGAGGGAGCTTACAGTATACGGTTCTACTATGGAGTTTAATATGCAAAAAACGCAGCGCCTATGGGCATCAAAGTATGTTAAAAAGGTAATAAACACAAAACAAAAAAGACAACGGGTGGTTATTCATTTAAGGGAGAATTGTTCATGACAGTTTGTATTTATGGATAATTATGGAGTTTGCAAAAATAGAATTCATGAAATATATTACATATTTACTTAAACGTAACCATTTTCAGTGTATATCTTTCCTATTACTTATACTGTGACAGTTGCATGAAAATCTATATGCAAATAAATATATAATGTATTCGGAAAGTCTTCAGAACCTTTCACTTTTGTCACATTTTGTTATGTTGAGGCCTTGTACTAAAATAAAAAATAAAAGTTTTCCCCCATCATTCTGCACTCAATACCCAATAATGACAACGTGAAAACAGAATTGTATAAATTTTTGCAAATGTATTAACAATGAAACACTCAAATTTCGCATGGACATAAGTATTCAGACCCTTTGCTAGGACACTTGAAATTTAGCTCTGGGGGTCTCCCATTTCTCTAGATCATCTTTGAAATGTTTCTACACCTTGATTGGAGTCCGCCTGTGGTAAATTCATTTGATTGGACATGATTTGGAAAGACACACCCTGTTTATTTATATAAGGTCTCACAGCTGACAATGCATAACAGAGCAAAAACCAAGCCATGGGGAGGAAAGTATTGACTGTAGAGCTCAGAGACAGGATTGTGTGGAGACAGAATCTGGAGAACGGTACAAAAACATTTCTGTTACACTAAGTTCCCAAGAGCACAGTGGCCTCCACAATTCTTAAATGGAAGAAGTTTGGAACAACCAGGACTCTTCCTAGAGCTAGCCGCCCCTCCCCCCCAAACTAAGTAATCGGGGGAGAAGGGCCATGGTAAAAGAGGTGACCAAAAACCCAATCACCACTCTGGCTGAGCTCCAAAATCCGGTGTGCAGACAGGAAACACTTACAGAAGGTCATCCATCACTGCAGAACTCCACCAATCTGGGCTTTATGGCAGAGTGGCCAGAAAAAAGACTCTCCTCCGGAAAAGACACATGAAAGTCCGCTTGGCTTTTCCTAAAAAGCACCTAAAGGACTCTCAGACTGTGAGAAACAAGATTCTGTGGTCTGATGAAGCCAAGATTGAAATTTTTTGGCCTCAATTCTAGGCGTCATGTCTGGAGGAAACCAGGCACTGCTCGACAATACCATCCCTACCGTGAAGCATGGTGTTGGCAGTATCACGCTGTTGGGGCGTTTTTCAGCGGCTCGGACAGAGAGACTGGTCACGGTTGAGGGAAAGATGAATGGAGTAAAGTACAGAGATGTTCTTAATGAAAACCTGATCCAGGGTGATCTGGACCTCAGACTAGGCAGAAGGTTCACCTTCCAACAAGACTATGACCTTAAGCACACAGCCAAGACAACACAGGAGTGGCTCAGGGACAATTCTGTGAATGTCCTTAACTGGCCCAGCCAGAGCCCTGACTTGTACCCAATCAAACATCTCTGGAGAGACCTGAAAATGGCTGCCACCGACTGTGCCCATCCAACCTGACAAAGCTTGAGAAGATCTGAAAAGAAGAATGGCAGAAAATCCCCAAATCCAGGTGTACAAACCTTGTGGCATCATACCCAAGAAAACTGGAGGCTGTTATCACTGCCAAAGGTGCTGCAACTAAGTACTGAGTAAAGGTGATACAACTAAGTCCTGAGTAAAGGTGATACAACTAAGTCCTGAGTAAAGGTGATACAACTAAGTCCTGAGTAAAGGTGATACAACTAAGTCCTGAGTAAAGGGGCTGAAAACTTACATCAATGCGATATTTTAGTTTTTTCTTTGCAATAAATTAGCAAATATTACAAACATTCTGTTTTCACTTTGTCATTATGGGGTACTGAGTGCAGAATGATGGGGAAAAACTTAGCACAGGGCCTTCAACATAACAAAATGTAAAAAAAAAATTGAACGGGTCTAATGACCTTCCAAATGCATTTTAGTCTTCCTCACTAAAACCGTTGCAAGCAGGTGTACGGCACCATTACTGGGCAGGTTGGTTGATACCACCAGGGAATGACTGCAGACAGACCCTTATGGGGCGTTTACGCCATCTTCTGCTATCCATATAAAAAGGAGCCTGCAAAAATGTTAACCATCAGAGCATACAAAATGCCTGTTTCTGGAACTCAGCCACGTATGGATGTAGATTTCTGTAAAAAGGAGAAATATCAAAGACTTCTCTACAATTTCATAACTGCATATGACACAGCGCAGGCCATGACATTTTTCAGACCCCCGCTTATCTCTTCAAATGCTTCATTCATCTATTTAATTTTAATTCAACAATTGATTTATGAACGCTGTTTGATGTTTTCCACTGTCTCTGAACACTTAAAGGGGGTTGGCCAGGCTTATATAATTTTCTTTAGTATTGGCCATGTTAATACAAATTAACGTTCTAATTTATTCGTATTAAAAATGATTGCTCCTTTAGGTCTCCTAGGACTGGTAATGGCTCAGATCGTACTTTACCTCCCCCTCCTCTCCCCATACATTGTACATCCTGACAGCGGCCACGTGACTTTGTTGTAATGGTAATAAATCTGGCGGTGAACAGAAGCTGCGTTCGATCTATTGGAGTGGCGGCTGCCATATTTACATGCGGCCGCATCCAGCCACAGAACACATAAAGGAGCGATACTTTTTAATCCAATTAAATAAAGTTAATTTACATGGTAAACACGAAATAATTATTATCCCCAGTGTATAACCATGATTCACCCTATCGCCATGTTTGATTAGGGGAGAGCTTTGGAAGAGATTTTGGTCTTACATTATGAAATCATATTATGGACACCTTACCTTCCCTGTCTGTGCTTGACCAAGAATATTTCTGGAAGGGCTTATTAGATGGCAGAGGGTCCATCTGCAAGACTTTGTATATTTGTCCAAAAGCTAATAAACGCAGTGCATGCTGTAATAGAGGAGACAAAGTTTCCACTTGAGAACATAATGAACAAAGTTTATAAAATGTAAGGTTTGGAAAAAGCTACTAATATCAATGACAAATATCTAAACTGATCAGAGGGCTCTCTGAACTGGAAAGATCTATGAAAGTAGTGATCATGGCGGTATTCAATTCTGTTTCTGCCGGTAATATTCCTGAACAACACTACAATAAGCCCTCAATAGTCTGATATGGCTGCCTGCACAATATACTGCATTCAAAGCCATTGTATAAATGGCCCCATGTTGCACCATATTCTTCCCTAGGAGCAACGCCTCTAGGGGATAATACCCCCATAATACTGCATTAGTTCAAACTCTGTATGAATCCATGAGAAAATCCCTCTGTGTGCCCCCATATGAAATCGGAGAGACAGAGATACAGTATGGACCCCCATACACTTCACTAGGCGCTGTATTAAGGATTTGTACAACACGGATCCATAATACGACCGTATTTTTCATCCGTAACTACGGACCCATTCGTTTCTATGGGCTATGGATACCTTTCCATATTTTTAAGGATGGGTGTCCGTGCCGTAGAAATGATAGAACATGTCCATTTTTTGTCCGTAATTACGTCACGGACTCCCCATAGAAGTCTATGGGTGCTTCCGGAATTACGGATGGCTACAGATGTGAATACGACCGTGCCCGTAATCACGGTCCGTAATTACGGGCGAGCCGGCCGCGGACAGTTATCCGCATTTACGGGCCATACTCCCATTATAAAGTATGGGAGCACGGTCAGTAAAATAAAAAAACATGTTCCTATTTTTTACGGAGGGTTTCTACGGTACGGAAGGTGTCAGTCAGCCATAGAAATGAATGAATCCGTAATTACGGTCCGCAATTAAGGACGATTTTACAGTCATGTGCATGGGGCCTAAGGTTGTAAAAATGGGTGAGGGGTAACAACCTATTTCAAACAGTCCAGCCAGGTTCATGAAAAGTATTCAACGAAGACCAAAGTATTAATTCTAAAAATGCATTATACCACCAGGAACTTTGTTTACTTAACTGCGTCAGAAATAGGAGAATACTTAGACATGTGAGGACAGCTGGAATCTCCTCTTTGTTTTAGTAAATATTTGTATTCCCAATAAAATGTAAATTCTGGAGCAGCTTTTCTTAGACCTACCTTGTACTGTTCCTCTGTTATTCCTCCTAGAAATGTATGAATAAATTGAGAAACTTACCAGTTGGGGGTGTGTTCCTACACTGACACACTGTCCAATCAGTGCAGACAAAGTGAGACTGTACAGGGGCACACCCTTTTGACAAGAGGAATAGTAACACCCAGTTGTCAATTTATAAATTTGTAGGAGAAATAACAGAGGAACGGCACAATGCAGACGTCTAACAAAAGTTGCTCCAGAATTATTTTATGTGAATACAAGTATTTACGAAAACAGACGAGTTCTTGAGAGCTGCCAGGTCCTATTTAACCCCTTCATGACCAAGTGTCACTGATGCCTGTGTCCAGGTCAAATTTTCCATTTTTGATATGCACTTCTTTAAGCGATATTATCTTTACAAGATTTTTGAGGCTTTTATTTTCTAGGATTACTGTAATTAATTCCATGTTTTTAATTTTTATTATGAGCAAATTACTAAAAATGTGAAAAAAACAAACACTTTTGTAATACACACACACTGTTCCTGTTGCAGCTCTGTAACAATTAGTCTTCTCTCTGTCACCCTGGATCGTGGCGAGAATGTAGAGGGCTATAAGGCTATATTCACACAACATTAAAAAAAGGGCAGTCAAAAATGGATCAACTGTCAGTTTTTCATGGCTGTTTTGCACCAGTGCGTCTCAATTTGAAACCCTTTCTCGTCCATCTGAACGTTTTATAACCGCCATTTGCCATCCGTATTTCATTGCCGTTAAAAAAAAAAAAGAAAAAAAAAAAGGATGATTTAGTAGTTGTTTTTTTTGTCCCAACCCCCTGAAAACAGCACAGTGCCCATGTAGATAGTGCCGCAATACCACTGTAGATAGTACTAGTGCCCATATACAGATGTAGCCGTCTTTATCTTGACTTTTAAAGCATTAAATAAACAGTGGCTAGATCCCTTATCTTGACTTTTTCAATGACTTTTCAAAGGCATTTGTTGTGTGATATCACGCTGCAGCAGGTTATCAGAGTCAAGATAAAGATGGCTACATCCATATAGTGCCACAGTGCCCACATAGTGCCGCAGTTCCCAATGTAGATCGCGTCCACATATTTCCACACACAGTGCCCATGTATATAGCGCCAGTATCCCCTGTAGGTAGTGCCACAGTTCCCATGTAGATAGTGCCACCCCACTGTAGATCGCACCATCCCCCCTATAGGTTGCACCACCTAAGCTCCCTCTAGGAGGGGAAATCCACGGTCAGAGCGCTCTAGCCAGGGATTCCGCCACTAGAGGGAGCTCCTGGTGACTCTGTCCATATATGGGGGGATGGAGAGACGTCAGGGGCTCCCTCTAGGGGCGGAATCCCCGGCTAGAGTGCTCTGACCAGGGATTCCGCTTCAAGAGGGAGATTAAGTGGTGCTATCTACAGGAAGGGTGGGGGAGTGCTATCTTCAGGAGGAGTGACACTATCTACAGAGGGGGTTGTAGATATCAACAGGGGGAATGGAGAGACTTCGGGGGTTCTCTCTAGGAGCGGAATCCCTGGCCAGAGGGCTCTAGCCAGGGAATCGCTTCTAGAGGGAGCTTATGTGGTGTATCAAAGGCGTTTCATATTGTGCCGCATAAAAGGTTGGTAAATAAAATAAATGCTGGGACTTGGGGGGGGGGGGGGGGGGGGTGATGAAAATATGTGTAACTGGGTCAACAACTGGCTCAGTGATAGAAAACAGAAGGCAGTTATTAATGGTACATCCTCAGAGTGGGTTACAGTTACCAGTGGGATTCCACAGGGGTCAGTAATGGACCCTCTTCTTTTTAATAAGTTTATTAATGACGTTGTAGAGGGTTTACAGAGTATAATTTGCAGATAATACTAAGCTCTGTAAAGTAATTAACACAGAGGGATTTAAGGAAGCTGGAGGCGAGAGCAGAGGCAAATTAAGTTTATTGTGGATAAATGTAAGGTCGAGGAAACAAATGTTACAATTATGCATTAAAAACTACTACTGAAAAAGACTTGGGGATATTGGTGTACAGTACATTTACCTTTAGCAGCCAGTGCCAGGCAGCTGCTGCCAAGGCAAATAAAATCATGGAATGCATCAAGAGAGGCATAGATACTCATGACAAGAACATAGTTTTGCCTCTATACAAATCACTAGTGAGACGACACATGGAATATTGTGTACAATTTTGGGCACCTGTGTATAAGGACGACATGGCTAAACTAGAACGGGTGCAAAGAAGGGCGACCAAGGTTAATTAAGGGACTGGGTGGATAGTACCTAGAAAGGTGATCAAACTTGGGGCTATTCAGTTTAGAAAAAAAGTTGTCTTAGGGGCGATGTAATTACAACGTACAAATATATAATTGGACAGTACAGAGATCTTTCTAATGATCTTTTTACACCTAGGCCTGTAACAATGAAAAGGGGTCATCCTCTATGTCTAGAGGAAAAAAGGTTTCACCACCATCACATATGGGGATTCTTTACTGTGAGAGCAGTGAGATTATGGAATTCTCTGCCACAGGATGTTGTGATGGTTGATTCTTTACTGTGAGAGCGGTGAGACTATGGAACTCTCTGCCACAGGATGTTGTGATGGTTGATTCTTTACTGTGAGAGCAGTGAGATTATGGAACTCTCTGCCAAAGGATGTTGTGATGGTTGATTCTTTACTGTGAGAGCAGGGAGATTATGGAACTCTCTGCCACAGGATGTTGTGATGGTTGATTCTTTACTGTGAGAGCAGTGAGATTATGGAACTCTCTGCCACAGGATGTTGTAATGATTGATTCTTTAAACAAGTTCAAGAAAGGCCTTGATGATTAAAATATAATATTACAAGTTAGGAGTACTAGATTCCGGAGATGGGTTGTTGATTCAGGGATTTATTCTGATTGCCTCATTAGAGGAAAAAATCCTCCCCAACTCCATATATGGCAATTGACATCAACCCGGAAGACATGAGAGCGCAGTCCTGCTTACAATGAAAGCAGCACTGCACTCAAACCCTGTTCCAGGCTGCCAACGTCTATATACTTGACAACTGCACGGGGCATCGGCAGTTGGAACATATAGAGCCGTATGGCTGTCATGAAGAGCTTAAACAATACATGTATCTGTATACAATAAAATATGTGCTGCAGCTGCTTCTTGAAAATGGTTTCACACATCACCTATTTTGAATTAAAGGGTTTGTCTCAGCCCCTTTCCAAAGGCCCTACTAGGACATGTCACAGTCGTAGAAGAGAGTACTGTACTTCCCTTGCTTGCTATCCTTCTTGATTAGCTAGAATGCAGCTTCAAGGGGTTGTCTACCTGAGACAAAACCTTTAACACCATGCTATACGTTTGAGCCAATTTAAATAAATTACTATGGATTGGCACAACTAGCAATTCCCAAATATTTAATAGGTTGTCTGCTTTGGACAATTCCTTTTTGTCAGAAGGCATCAAATGTAACCTGTGAGAGAACCTGGCAGAAAGTGTTCAAATCCCCTGTAGCGCCACCATAGAGGAAATTAAAGGGGTTGTCCAGTCCTAAGAAATTGATGGCCTATCCGCAGGATAGGCCATCAATATCTCATTGGTCAGGGTCCGACTCCCAGCACCCCCGTGAATCAGCTGTTTTGAAGGGGCTGCAGTGTAGCTTCCCCTTAATTTCCTTTATTGCTCACACTGTTAAATCGTCGACACACTTGTAGCGGCGGTTCACAGTATTACAGCCTTCTCCCATTGAAGTGACCCCCGACTAATGAGACATTGATGGCCTATCTTGAGGATGGGCCATCTATTTCTTATGACTGGACAACCCCTTTAAGT
This sequence comes from Rhinoderma darwinii, assembly GCF_050947455.1. Taxonomy (NCBI): domain Eukaryota; kingdom Metazoa; phylum Chordata; class Amphibia; order Anura; family Rhinodermatidae; genus Rhinoderma; species Rhinoderma darwinii. The sequence continues at coordinate 26,093,804 of NC_134694.1, read as the reverse complement.
ATTGCACAGTTCCCATTGATATCAATATGCTGTCCATTTATTAACAGGTCCTCCAGAGCAAGATAGGCCTTTTTCTAGCTGTTTTCCGCACTGGGTAACAAAAGAGGGCTCTAATCAGGGAACCCCCTCTAATGACTGAGAATTTCCTAATATGGTATTTCAAAATGGGTTTTCTAAACCAGATGGCTCCTTTAATGTATTAATAAAAGTTTAGTGCTTAGAGACGTTAAGTTCCCTTACACAAACTTGTCCTTAACCAGCTAGTGATTGCCCATAGGTGTTTTTACGGCAGTCACTAATGGGCTTCATCAAAATAAAGCAGCATCGCTGGGAGGAGTAAAAGCTCCCTGCTCTCAGCTACCGTAGGTAGATGAGGGCTTAGAGCAGACCTGCTCTAGCGGGTAGGATCGACATCAGCATAGCCCGCCTGTTTAACCCCTTAGATGCGGTGGTCCATAGCGAGCACCGCAACTAAGGGAGGGGGTTGCCTCTCTCACCCCATTGGCACACCCACGATCGCGGGTGTGCCGATGGTTTGTATGGCAGCCAGGGGCCTAACAAAGGCCCCCAGATCTGCCTTTAGTGAATGCCTGTTTTACACTACTGAAGTATTGCAGTGTATTATGAAAGCGATCAAATATTCGCATAGTGAAGTCCCCTAGCGGGACTAAAAAAAAAAAACATTTAAAAAAAAGGTTTAATAAAAAGTTAATAATAAATCCTAAATAAAAAAATATTAAAACCAAAATTTTTTTCCCCTTACAAAAGGCTTTTACTATGAAAGACAAAACAAAAATAAACCTGTAACAAAGTTACATATATATGATATGGCTGCGTCCGTAACGATCCCAACTATAAAACGATTACTTGATTTAACCTGTATAGTGAACCATGTAAAAAAAAAATGTAAATTAAATTAAAAAAAATGCCAGAATTGCTGTTTTCTGTTCATTCTGCCTCCGAAAAAATTGATAAAAAGGTTATCAAAAAGTCGTATGCACTCTAAAATGGTACCAATATAAACTAAAAGCCGTCCCGCAAAACAAAAAAGCCCTCATACAGCTATGTCAACAGAAAAATAAAAAAGTTATGGCTCTTAAAATATGTTGACACAAAAACAAATGATCTTGAAAATAAAAAAAACTTCACTGTGTAAAAGTAATAAAACATAAAAAGATTTTACAAACTTGGTATTGCCGCAATCGTAACAACCCGCTGAATAAAGTTATTATGTTATTTATACCACACGGTAAACGGTGCTAATTTAAGAAATTTCTGGTGGGTTTTTCATTACCCCCCAAAAAAAGTTAATCAAATGTAATCAATATATTATATGTGACACCAAAATAATGCTATTAAAAAATACTTCTCCAAAAAAAAAAAAAAAAAAAAAAAAAAAAAAAAAGGCGGCTATACAGCTATGTAGACAGAAAAAGAAAAAAAGTATAGCTCTTTGAATGCAACGATGGAAAAACATTGGGGTAACATGGGCTATGTGAATAGGAGTAACGGAATAACGATAAACAATTGGTTCACTGTGCCTGTATTTACGGTCTATGGATGATTTATAAAATGGCTGCCTGTCCCTAGGTGATGAGAGGAGGCAGGGAGAAGAATGTAAGAGCCGCTCCTCGCAGACACCGGCAGACATGATGAGGAGATGTTGCTGTAGGTAGAAATACTTTATCATTTCTGCTCCTCAATAATCTATTATTCACCTGTTATATACCTGGACAGTGTTACCTGACTGCCAGGGGTCACAATGTGGGTCACGTGACTGCCGCCATCTATTGTCCCTTCAGTTATCCTGTGGATGCATCTCTGTGGACTAATCTGTGGGCTATACCATTTTTTTATTTTTAGACAGACAACTGCACTGATATAAGAAAGTTATGGGAGCAGAATTTTAAATACATGTATATTAGAAACCTGTATGATTTCCTATTCTGTAAATAATTTTATAGAAAAAATAAAAAGTGGATGACCCCTTTAAGGTTTAAAATGCCTGCGGTATTAAGGGGTTAAAGAGGTTTTCCCACGAACAACGCTTTATTGAACTCCATGGGCCTGACTTAGATAGCAGAGTACTTTCCTATAGAGTTTATAAGAGCGGCAGCGGACGAGACCGCTGCTCCATTCAAACGGGGGACACATGACCCCTGTTCTAGGGGGAGTCCCCGAGATGGGGCCCCCCACGATCAGATAAGTGTTGTTCGGGGGAAAATCCCTTAGAGACTTTCATAGCACATTCTGAAATCTCAAAGATGTATCCTTTTCCCATAAAAGTAGTATCTGTCCATTGCATAAAGATTTTCTACTATTCTTGTTAAACCACCTCTTCTAATGTCCTACTCTGGAGGCCTCACTCCACAGGATACGTCATAAATATCAGATAAATGTGGGTCTCAACTCTGGGACCCGCACTTATCTCTAGAACGGGACCCCCTAAACGCCGTTTTACCTTCTTCTGCTTTCTCTGCCTCCGGCCACTTCCTGACTTTATGGTCGGGAGTTACAAAAGCAGAGTAACGCGCTGAGCTCCGCGGTTTCCATAAGTCCCATAGTAGTCAATGGCAGTTACGGAAACAACGTAGCATGCGAGTTACTGTGTTTCCGTAGCTACTATTCAGTTCTATGGGACTTACGGAAACAGCGTAGCTCAGCGGTTTCCTTCTTTATGGTCGGAATTCACCTGGTTCAGCTGCAACACAGAGCGGCAGAACGGGGCTTAGGAGGCCCCATTCTAGAGATAGGTGCAGGTCCCAGAGGTGGGACCCGCATCTATCTGACATTTATGACATATCCTGTGGGTATGTAATAAATGTTCCTGGTAGGAAAACCCCTTTAATATTGAACTGCATTCTACTTTCAACATCGTAGGGTATTCTAGAGTAGTCATCGTCAATACAATTACAAGTACAATCAATACCATATATCTAGTCTCACTGAATAGGTTTAGAATGAAAACCGTCGTGTTACAACAGGAACATTTCCATGTAAGAATTATTATGCAATAAGATTGTGCTATATGGGAGTTCTGACATCCTAGTCCCATTAATAGTTGTCCTCTGCTGACTCGCTGGCTCATTTCCAATGACACTGAAATGAAGCCAAAGATCTCACCCAGGATTGACACAGTTGTTTTCTCAGCACTGGAAGCTTTTGAAAACCAAAAAGACGTAAAATACGGGGGAATGAAAACAAACTTCAGAACGGAGTAGTCCTGTGATGTTCATGTAATTTCGTACTCCTCTACAGATGGTCTCTCTCTTGTAAAGTGAATGATTTCTCGTGTAGAATTTGAATGTTCGATGCTAGCTACAAAATTCCTGGATGACAAATGGTTTCAGGTATTTTGTATCACTCAATCCTTAACCGTATCCTGCATACGCTCCTTTAATCGCTGTCCAAACACCCCCGCCACCCGATTGGGAGCAGATGAGAATGACACTAGATCTGTCTCATTGAGTTTCGCAGTTGCACTAATGAAAGATTGGTAAGAGCAGAGCAAAGGTTCCAGTAATAGTTTAATACTTTCTCAACACCATCAAATTCTTTTTATTCTGGAGAACTGCTGACAGCATTTTGTTGTTGGAATAAAACCGTGACCATAAAAACCATAAATAAAGTGAATCCTGCAAACTTCACCCAAATTTTTTTTTCTCCTATTAAATGTATACAGTAGTATTAACAACGCAGTCCAAGTGATCTAGAATGCCTGTGTTGTGTAGCAAAAATGTTGGGGTACAACAGATCATGACATTCACACAGGGTCTGTCACCAATTCCCAAAACAAAATGGCAATGGTGCCCTGTGGAGTGCTCAAACCATTTTAATCTTCATATATGAAGAAAACATATGAATTTGGGTGAAATAGCACTTAATGATCAATCACTTTTAATTAAGTCTGGCTTTCAATAGCGCCTTATTGTACAGTAATGCTGGCGATATGATATAAATTGCGCCAGACTACCACTTTAACTCCTTAAGAGCGCAGCCTAGTCTGTGCCTTAACCCCTTAACGCTCAGTGACGTACTATTCAGTCATGGAAACCGCCCTGTTCGCGCTCCATGACGGAATAGTACATCACGGGAGTAACGGCCATTTCGGCCGTCCTCCCGACACATACAGGAGCTGTGACAGCTGCTGCCTCGTACAGCAGCTGTCACAGCTCCCACAGCGGGGACCGATCGATGTGTCCCCGCTGATTAACCCCTGAAAAGCCGCGTTCAATAGCGATCACGGCTTTTTAGGGGTTAAGCTGCCATCGCCGGCCTGCTACACGATAGTGGCCGGCGATGGTGACTATGGCAACCGGACACCAAACAATGGCGTCCGGCTATGCCATCTACGGAAGCCTAGTGGGTCCTGACTAAGTCAGGACCCACTATGCTTGCTGTCAGTGAGTAGCTGACAGCTCTGATACACTGCACTACGCATGTAGTGCAGTGTATTAGAATAGCGATCAGGGCCTCCTGCCCTCAAGTCCCCTAGTGGGACAAAGTAATAAAGTAAAAAAATAAATAAAAAAAAGATGTGTAAAAATAAGAAAATAAAAGATTTAAAAGTAATAAAAGTAAAAATCCCCCCTTTTCCCTTATCAGTCCTTTATTATTAATAAAAATATATAAAACAAATAAACTATACATAATTGGTATGTGTAACTGTATGGTGCAGAAACTACTCACGCCAGTGTGGGATTAGAGTTAAATGGAGTACGATGCCCTTACATAATGTTCATCAAGAAATGGGAAATTCATTATATTGCTAATTGTTTATTAGAAAAAGTGAATGGCATTATTATTAACGCCTTCCCGACGTCATGGAAAGCTAGTGATTCCCGCAATTTGTCGTATACTTACGACAAATGGATGGCACGGGCTCAGAAGCGTAGCTCGTGCAATCAGCCGCGGGAGCTAGCTGCGATCCCCGCTATTAACCCGTTAAAAGCAGCAGTCAAAAGTGTCCGTTGCATTTAAGGGGTTTGAAGCCAATCAGCACCCACGTGACGCAATCACGGGGGCGCCGATGGCTGAAATGGCAACCGGAGGCCTAACACTGGCCTCCCGGTCTGCCAAGTGCCGAAGCCTCCTAGGCCCCGCCAGGAGGTGGGGCCTAAAAGGTTTCCGGAGGCAAAAAGAAGAGGACGCAGGCTCAAAAGCTGAGTCTGTGTCATCAGCGGCGGATGTCCGCTGTTTGGGGGGCGGCTGCTAGGGCAACAGGAAGCCTAACAATGGCCTCCTGGTCTGCTAATTACAATAGCGGATTAGGCCCTGCACGGAGGCGGATCCTTAATCGGCTTGCCGTCAGTGAAATACTGACAGTTCTAATGCATTGCACTACATAGGAAGTGCAATGTATTAGAACAGCAATCAGACAGTTGGACCTTAATGTCCCCTAGTGGGACTAAAAAAAAAAAAGTGAAAGAAAAGTTGTAATCACTACACCCCTAGATTAATTTCCCAAGGTGTGTAGTTTCCTAAATGGAGTCACTTTTGGGGAGTTTCCACTGTACTGGTACCTTAGGGGTTTTACAAATGTGACATGGTGTCAAGAAACCAATCCTGCAAAATCTGTGCTCCAAACACCAATTGGCGCGCCTTCCCTTCTGAGCCATGCTGTGTGCCCAGACAGCAGTTTATTACCACATATGGGGTATTTCCATACTCTGGAGCAAATTTTCTTTACAAATGTTGGGGGGGGCTTTTTCCTTGTGAAAATAGTTGTGTTTTTTGTTTTTAGCTAAAACGACATCTTATAGGAATAAAAAATAAAAAAAATGTTTACGTCAAAATTCTAATAAAATCTATGAAACACCTGTTTGGTCAAAATGCTCACTACACCCCTAGATGAATTCCTTGTGGGGTGTAGTTTCCAAAATGGGGTCTTTTTTGGGAGGGTTTCCACTGTTTTGGCATCACAAGACCTCTCCAAACCTGACACGGTGCCTAAAATATAATCTAAGAAAAAAAATGCCCCAAAATCCACTAGGTGCTACTTTGCTTCGGAGTTCTGTGTTTAAGTCTATTAGCACGTCTATTAGCACACTAGGGCCACATGTGGGATATTTCTAAAAATTGATTTATGTTTCTCTGGTAAAACCTTCTGTGTTACAGAAAAAAAAAACGGATTAAAATAGAATTTCTGCCCAAAAAAATGAAATTTGTAAATTTCACCTTTACTTTGCTTTAATTTCTGTGAAACGCCTAAAGGGTAAAAGTAAAAGCTTTGAGTACTTTGAGGGGTGCAGTTTTTAAAATGGAGTGATTTATGGGTGTTTCTAACATATAGGCCCCCAAAGCCACTTCAGGACTGTACTGGTCCCTAAAAAAATAATTGGCTTTTGAAATTTTCTTGAAAACGGGAGAAACTTCTGCTAAACTTATAAGCCTTGTTGAGTCCTATAAATATAAAAGGATGTTGAAAAACAATGCCAACGTAAAGGAGACTTATGGTAAATGTTAATTCGTAACTATTTTGTGTGGTATAACGGTCTTACAAGCAGATACATTTAAATTTAGAAAATGAAAATTTTCTCTAAACTTTGGTATTTTGACAAAATAAATGCTGAATGTATGGACCAAATTTTACCTCTGACAAAGTACAATATGTCACAAGAAAACATGCTCAGAAAAGCTCGGATAGGTAAAACGCGTTCCAAAGTTATTACCACATAAAGTGACAACAGATTTGAAAACTGGGGCTCCGTCAGGAAGTCCAAAAGTGGCTGCAGCGGGAAGGGGTTAAGAACGGTCTGATCAACAATGTCTTTAGACTATTATGCTCACTATTTATTTAATAGAGTCAAAAAGTAGAGACACTAAAAAGTAGAGACCATCTACACATAGTATTAAAAACACTCACACCAGGATACATTTACACTGCATGATACAGTTCTATAAAAGTTAATCTACAGGATAAATACACTGGATTCTTACTGACCATGGGTTATAAGAAACCTGTAACAAATCAACTTTACATTTAAAAGAATTGAATTGCCAAAAATACCGGGAGCACAAATGTGACATGTTTGGAGAGGAAATAAACGGCAGACACCGGTTTAGTGAAATGCAGATAAAACTTCTAATTCACATATCACCTTCAATTCACCCCATCCCGCACACCTCTGACATAGGACACTAGAATTTGGCGACTACAACGTACATCCAAAACGGCATGGTGCTATCGAAACAACAATAATATATAAATAAAAGGTGTCACATGCATTTGGTTACCTGTGCACTTTGTGTGATCTCCTCTCTCTCTTTGATGGTCATGTAGGCCAAGGCATCTGTGGGTTCTCTTTCACATGGATCATGTAAACCTGGCCCTCCTGCATTACAGACATGCAATATAATGAGCGCAGTGTCTTTTAAAAGTATTACAATTACTAACTGCAATTAAGGCTGGATTCACACATCGCGTATTTGTTACAGAATTTGGGGCAAAATTTTAAGACCATATCAAGAAATGGATCCAGGAGGAAGGACAAGTATACTTCCTTTATATTTCCTATTCCTTTTGAAACCACTTTTGACATTAGCTCAAAAATCTGCATTAAAATCTCCAACAAATATGCGATGTGTGAATCTAGCCGAAACTGGTAATATTTTCATAGTACAGCTCTAAAAAACAGAAGCATGCACAAGACAAAAACCTAAAATTTGAAAATTCAACATAATTTGTGTGCTATTTTTTTGGGGAATTGCAAAGTAGTAACTCAAAGTGTTTTCACTCAAATATATTGGGCTTTAACGAGGTAGTCCATTTGTACTATCTCTTTTATTCTTTTTAGAAGGGTTCCCTGTCAATACGCAGATCACAAGGTGTCCTACTAACTGGACCCTCAGCGATCAGCTTTAAAGAGGCTCTGTCACCAGATTATCAAATCCCTATCTCCTATTGCATGTGATCGGCGCTGCAATGTAGATAACAGCAAAGTTTTTTGTTTTTTTTTAAAACGATCATTTTTGGCCAAGTTATGAGCAATTTTATATTTATGCAAATGAGCTTTTCAATGGACAACTGGGCGTGTTTTCTCTTATTTCCAACTGGGCGTGTATTGTGTTTTTACCAACTGGGCGTGTATTGTGTTTTTACCAACTGGGCGTTGTGAATAGAAGTGTATGACGCTGGCAAATCAGCATCATACACTTCTCATTGTTCCCACCCAGCTTCTTTCACAGCAGACAGCGTGACGTCACCCACAGGTCCTTCAACCTGGTCGTCGGGAGTTGTAGTATTACAACTGATGGAGTAGCGAAGGTTGCCTTCCCCTAATCTAGGATATATTATAAATGCTTTATAGAGTATATGTCCGACTAATAGGGAGTACTCTACGGGGGTACTCTACCCCGATTCTATTAAAGAAAGATCATGCGAGCCGATTGAGGACTAAACACAGCGCAGCTCCTGTCCATGTCAGGTGATCATCTCAGTGTGACTAAGCTGCAATACCAGACACCACCAATGCACAGGAGAGGCGCTGTTTCTGAATGAAAGCAGTCATGTTTTTGGAAACCTCAAAACCCCCTTAACATATGCTGCCACCTTCCCGTCAGCCCCGTTCTGAAATTAAGGATTTCACTTACAGGGGGCATTGACGTCCTGATTTAAAGAGCTCTCTACTACTCTGAGTGACTTCAATAAGAGAATACAGGTACAACAAATATGGCTGCCATCTCAGCTCCCACGGGGCTCTCCACAACTCTGAATGGCCACTCGACATTTAAAAATTGCCATGTATAGCATCACTATATAACCAAGTAGATTTGCTCTTCAGGACCCTAGAAAAGCTGGGTGACCGCTGTAATGTGGGTCATGTTGGGTATTTTTCATTTTCCCCTTATAGGACTTGGCCTCACAGACTCACAGACAATCCACGGGGCTGAGATCTGATGATGGATTTGCAAAATATGAAACCACATCTGAGGTAAATGGATTATGCAAGCTCATTTGCATAAATATAAAATTGCTCATAACTTGGGCAAAAATTATCGTTTTTAATAAAAACAAAAAACTTTGCTGTTATCTACATTGCAGCGCCGATCACATGCAATAGGAGATAGGGATTTGATAATCTGGTGACAGAGCCTCTTTAAGGGGAATCAGGCAGAGTCTTACATTTCCCTGCAGCACCACTACAGGGGAAATAAAGCATTACACAGTTCTTATTGAAATCAATGGACTATCTGTGCAATGCATAAACATGGCATTTCCTCCAGGAGCAAGAGACGCGCTTCTTAGGCCCTGTTGTCCTTCTGGCCTTTGTCTGGCAGGTATACGTAAGTAGCTATACCGCACAATGTGTTTTATATGTCCTTAACTTCATTTTGCATGAGATTAGGCGCAGTGATTTGGATCGTAACTTTACATTCACAGTTGACTGTATAATATGATTGTAATGAATTTGGATAACATTGTTCCAATGCCTTTCTTTAACCTGTATGTTACGGTCTTCTGTTGTTCATGCAACTGACACTGATCCTTGTTGCTCCATATTTTTCCATTTGTGCTCTTTTCGTATTTCAATAAAAAAAGAATTTCCAAAAAAGAAAAGCTCATGACATCATAGCCTATGCATCACGGTTGCCATGGGCTATCTTTAATGTATACGTCAGGAGCTTTTCCTGGCATATATAGTACATTAAATGAAGACAAAAAAGCGTAAATGTGAACAGACTTCGTAAGAACAGAGCGTGGCAAAGTAATGAGTGTACCTGAACAGGTACCCACTTCTATTAATTCAGAAGCTCTTTATAAAAGGTATTTAAACATGAACTTTCTAAACCAGAAAACCCCCTTTAAACATAGTTTATCTTGCACTATCTCCTTCCGGCTTCAAATGCCGAAATCGCCATTTAAATTGGGTTTTAAAATTTTAACAAATGATGCTCATTTAACCCAGCACTAAATATGTTTTTAATCTGTAAATGTATGGTTCCTGGTCTTCGTAAATCTGCACCCTAGCCCCTTTCCTACACAAGATCTTAGACTGGCATTTCATACGCCAGTCTTAATCCAGACTTCGCTGGAGTAAAATGTGCCAAATTTAATAAGAGGCACACGCTATGAGTAGTGAAGGAAGTAAAAAGTTGCAAATATGTAGTGCGTCAAAATGTGAAACTTTTTAAAGGTCGCAGAAGTGGCGTAACGCTGTTCAAAAATTCCCCTATGTCCATACAGCAATGTATAGATCGAAGGAATTGTGGACACTGATTTCTACGTACGCTATGTTCCCGTATAAGCTTTTATGAGTAAAACACAGCCCCCCCCCCCCAATGCAGTCATGGTCCATGAGACTGCGGCTTGACAACCAAATCTATTTTATGCTGATGATTTTCTGGTGAACACATTTGATCATATATCAATTCGGCCACAATACTGTAAATGAGCAGAGTCCAACTGTTGGGATACATGAAATCCTGGGAAGTAAAAAGCAGCTGGAGACAGGAGAGAAGAACTTGTTCTTTGACTTGGTGGCAGTCCCAGATTGTACAACGCAAACACACAGCAGAGTGTTGTGTGTTGGCGTTGTACAGTATGGAGCTGTGTAAGAAATGAAGGGGAAGCAGCGCGGTGACCCATTCAAACAACTGATCAGCAGGGGTGCCGAGAGTCAAACAGCCCCCCGGGCTCCCGAACAGATATTGATGGCCAATTTTATTTTACTGGACAACCCCTTTTAGAAATTTATCAAAACAGAATTTCAAAACTTTTGAAATAAAAAAAAAGGTGTAAGCGATGTTCTAGTGTGTTGTGGTAAATTGACATCCTAATGAACTCTCATCAGTCTGTAGTTTTCATAATCTTACCAGGCAAAATGATGCCAGATGCTAAGCATTCCATGACTCTCCGCAATGCTTCCCCAGCGCCCAGGGGTCTGTTACACGTTCCGATTGCTTTTTCACATATGATTTCGAGTGGCTGGGAGATACAAATGGTTCAAATACAAAGATCAGACCATAATGACAGTAATATTAATTGGAAACAAATATAGTGTGTCTACAGCATTGTAAAAGATCAGGATGCATAGGACTATTAACAATAGGGCAACAATTAAAGCCTATTAGATCCCACCCCATACCTCAAGAGACACTCACCCATCCTTTCAGCCGCGCCCAGGTGGGGACTCTGTTGCACAAATCACGTAGAATGCGAAGTACAATTACACAAGATTTTAATCCGTTTGCTCTTGCCTGGAATAGACAAAATGGTTCCAGTTCTGCTGCTGTTTTCACTCTTTACCCCAACCTACAAAGGCCTCGGACAGATTCTTTAATGTGATTACTTAATAGTAGATGATTAAATTCATGCAAAGAAAATTACAGAATGACAAAACATCCATGTTTAGAAAGGTCAGGCTTTAAATAGAACTGAAAAGCTTCATGTAAAGATTGCTTTTGTAGCCTCATGATAATGACGTGTTAGCTAGCACTACTGAATCTAAACACATCTGGACAGCAACAGTGCCACCCGTGAGCTGGGCAGGGGTCCACTTAGTGAGATTCACATGTGCACAATTCAGATTGGGAAAAAAAAAAGAAGGTTTCCAGTTGTGTGTCGTCGATAGAACGGACACCAAATAAACTGGTGAACAGTAAGCGTTTTCCAGCGGGCCACAAAATGGCACTGCTGCTTAGCAAGCATGACTTCTAAGTAGTATATAATTCTATATTTACTTTGATCTATTACAATGGATTACAGTGCATGAATTCATGAGGTCATAAGGAAATTCAATGAAAACCTCATAAGGCTACAATAACAATAAGGTAAGAACAAATAGCCAACCTGAAACCATTTGGCATGTCGCAGAGACGCCAAGGCGTTCAGGCATTTCTGCCTGTCCAATAAGTCCGGAGGATCTTTCATCGCAACATTTTCTACTGATAAGATGGGATAAAAAAAAAAGACAGATACAATTTGACCAAGGGGATTCTGTCACAGGAAGAGTATGGCAGCATCTGAACAAGCTAATAAGACTCCCAGAGAAACTGAATGGTTCACAAAGTGCACGGCGGTTATATTATCCAAAGGCCATTCAAGTAGTAATGTGCAACACAAAGCAAAGGAGGCATTCACTTCCAGTTTACAAATCGATAACAGCTATGTACCATCTGGGATCTTATTAAAAATGCACAACATGTTTCAGGCCGCGAAAATAGGCAAATAGCACTTCTTGACTTTTCCTGCAACAGCCATGGTCACAATTTATTTCTAATCTGTTCCCAAGTGTTCATTTCTGAATTTTATTGGGAGATGTGTGAAAATTATTAGTGAACTAACTGGGTAAGACGGTGAGAATATCAGAAAAAGGTCTTTATGAAAAACCATAACTATGTCCACAGCACATTAATATCATTTAATACAGTTTTATTCCCCACAGCAAGGTTAAAATGAAAGCTATAAATCTGAATGGTAAATATTGCCGGCGTAAAGCCATTAGATCCACCAATATTTTATGAGCAGTGTTTTCATCAAGATGTTTTGTCCATCATAATGTGAGCAGTCATTAAAGCTGGAGGAAATGTAAGGCCTTAATGCAGGTTATGTTGATGGGATTCTCCGGCTACCGGCAGATTTATACAATATGGACTTGTACAGAGTCTTATTTTTATTTTAGAAATGGGCAGAAGTTTAAAACTAGCAAACATATAAAACTAACATGAGATCAGATAAAACTAACACTAGGATCAATTTGCCACCCAGACATCTATGGGGGAGGGGGTTTCATGTCCGTTGCAGGACACCCTAAAATTTTGCAGAGCGTAAAACTGGATCTGTAAAATGTTCTGCGTAAAGAAATACTCCGGCTCCAGGAGCCAGCAGAGGGTGCATTCATTTATACAGATAACAGACACTTCATAATGCCCCACAGTGCAGATGATAAGGGCTTCACGCAATGGTGAAAAAACATCATCTCTGCATCGTAAAATTGCAGGTAAGATTTGGTTGTTGGGAAATGGACCACTAGGTATGTTCACATGTAGTGGTGCACAGGGCACCACCACTGCATTAGGACAACCATGGCAAAAAGACATACCAAATGCAAGTGGTTTATGTTTTAGGCACAAATTCATGCCCGAAGACCCGGGGAAAAAGACAAAACTTTAAAAACTTCTTCCAAAAGTTATTTTACGGAAATGTTCCCAGAAACACACCTATGCAAAAAACATGAAGTTCTATTACCCGGCATTCCCTGAAAACTGCACTGTATGAATGAGATTCTTAAAAATTTCATTCACCACAATGTGACACTTGTAAAATACCACAGCAACCACCTGCAAATTTCTTTTTAAATAAACAGTACGTGTGAACGTGCCTCTTCTGACTGGAGAGTCACAATAGACACGAATCTCAGGAGTTCTTACATCCGTATCACTGAAGTGAAATCTTCCCTCTTGTAGGAAGAGAACCAGAAATTATTCTTTGCTGTTTTTTCCCCAATTCTTGAACGACACTTCGCCCTTCAATGTACTACATTAGGGACTTTGAGAGTCACTGCTGCCCGCCGGGCTGGACAGTTGCGGAGGCAACCAACCGTTGACCAGCAAGTATCATGCACTATTCTAAATAATAGGACATGCTCGATACTTGCTGGGCATCCCTGTCATTCTCGGATTCAATGTAAAAAAAGTAATGCATTTTTATACATCTATTTTTCGATTTATTATGAGTTTAGGTGATCTGAGACACAATCATAATCTGAAATTAATTTTGAGTTTTTAAAAACAGAATAGATCTGACAACGCGTATATGTTTCTAATCAAATCTTAACAGATAAAGGAAGCTTCACGCACTAGAGCACATGTACTGTATGGTGTGACATGCTATAAAATGGCATAAGTACGCCGTAAATAGCGGTACCAGCTTCGCGTGCCCCCTTATGTGCGTAGACATAAAAGTAGACTAGGATTTGATGCATTTATTTTAGTCTCTATCTGGGGAAAACGTCAGATCGTTTAATCTTTAGAGACATGATTAGTGGCATCTGTGAATTCCGATATTATGCCGTGCTAATGAAGCTCACAGGTTGATGGCGAAGACATCAAAATGAAATCCTGCCTTCTAAAAATGATCAAATGCTATAGGATTCAATCCATTAATATTGCATTGTTTAGAAAGGGGGATTTGCGGTTTATCTTGATCAGGCTCGTGCGTTACTGTTCACATCCGTTTGCCCAGCGTCAGAAGTGCTACAGACATATTTTCCGTCCTGACGAACTCCACAGCAGATGTTTGCATTGCATTGTTTCTTGCGAACATGTTCAAAACCTCAGATTAGATACTCTCGGCCGCCTTCAGGGATATTGGCAAAGGTTTAAAGGTGCAGTCCACGGATAAGACACACAGCAGTGCAGCAAGACATGAACAATCTATCACAGAGAGATGCAGCTAAAGGATCTATGGCCATGCATGCCATCTGCTAAAATAATTTAATACCCCAATGAAAAGGACAGAAATTGAAATGCTTTGTGGTTTAAATGATGAAGATGTCTCCATCTAATGGAGTAACTTAAAGAAAGAGAATTATAGATGATATGGAGAAACGACAGCTATGATGGATCTGTTTTTAAACGGGTATTGGCGAATCCTGGCAGAACTTATTGAGGTAGATCAACTTAGACTGGAGTTTCATATGCCAGTCTAAAATCATGATAGGTTAGAGTTAGATGCGCCTAATTTATTAAGAGGCGCACCGCTCTTAAAAACTGTCTGTATGCCAGTGAGAAATCTATGCCAAATAAGAGCAGGCGTAGATTTCCGCTATAATTCCCGCCAGTTTTGGATGTAAAATATAGTAAATGTGTACGGCTGTGGAAGGCCCCACTCCTTTCCCTAAGCCCCACACACTTTTTGGTAACGTGCCGCGAGCGGCAGGCTTTTGCACCTTTTCTACACCAGAAAACTATCCTACAGTGATTAATAAATTCCTTCCATTTGACTTTAATGGGATCTATCGAGTGTTTTAGACGGCAATAATAGTGCTGCAGACCGCGCAATTCTTGCAGTCGAAAATACCGGAAAGCCCGTCGGATCCCATTAATGTGAACAGAGCCTTATAAACACAACTACTAATAGTGTTGGAATTATGGTGCACTATGATGCATGTAAAACTGATGGTAGCCATAATTTTATTTCAAATTGAATACATTAGAAATACTAGTTGTTGTTTTTCTAAGGCCTTACTCACACATGCAGTTTTGTTGCAGTATTTGGGTCCTTTTTTAAAAAAAAAAATCAGACGTGGATCCGAAAGGAAAGAAAGCTGAGCCAGAAACTGCACCAAAAACGGTATCATAACTGCATGTGTGATCGTGGCTTAAGTAGTATGATGCCTGGAAAACAAAAATGATGACGTTTAGAATTTCAAAATGTAAAGTGTTAAATGGGAAGCTCCGAAAAATGACTAATAGGCGGAGTTCATACAGGGCGGATACGCTGCGTAAAAGCACGCAGCGCATCCGCCCTGTGACCCGCAGGTAATTCCGGGCGAAAAACCACACCAAACTGATGCCGTTTTTCACCAGGAATGTCCGCTGCGGAAAACTGCAGGCTGGCCTCCTGGGATGACGTTTCATCCCATGTGACCGCTGCAGCCAATCACAGGCTATAGCAGCGGTTACATGGGATGTAGCATCATCCACGCCGGCCTCCTGGGATGAGGTTTTATCCCATGTGAACTCCGCTACAGCCTGTGATTGGCTACAGCGGTCACATGGGATGAAACGTCCCACGTCGCTGAAGGGAGGAACACAGACTTCTAGATAGGTATGAGATTTTTTTTTTCTCGGAGTTGCGTTTTTTGCAGCAGAATCGCTGCGACCCCGCCGCAGAAACTGCTATTTGTGGCAGGATTTACCTCCCCATTGAATTCAATGGGGAAAACCCGCAACAAATAAGCAGCGTTTACGCAAATACAATTGACAGGCTGTGGAATAAAATTCTGCACCGCAGGTCAATTTCCGAGTGTTTTTTCCGCTCAGTATTTACGCAGCGTGTGGATGAGATTTGTTTCATCTCATCCACTTTGCTGCTACTGTATCTGCTGCGGATTTTCCACAACGAATTCAGTTGCGGAAAAACGGCAGTATTCACCCAACGTGTGAACTGACCCTTATGGCATGTCAGTCAGACATGACATAAAGGTCTGATCAGTGGACCAGTTACTAGATACCCACTGCTCCCGGAACAGGGCTGGTCAGGAAATAAAAAACAGAAAACTGAAAGTCAAACATAGAAGGAAAAAGAAATGGATAGAAAAATGGATTCTCCCTCTGGCGCCACCTTAGGTAGTTATTTTACTCAATCAGAGAAACAGTAAGTAGTAAGTAAATAACTCCGCAAGGTGAGCATAACCCGGTTATCTTTCACCTGACAAGTGACTGGTTCATGTACTATTGTGCGCTTTGTGTTTTTCTTTTGTATTTTATATAAAACATAGAAGGAAGAACTGCACCTTTAAACTGGAGATCCCAGGCATAGCTCGCAAAGCACATGGATTTAGCCGTTTCATTTCAATGTGAACATCTGCTTCAAGTTCACATATAAATTGGAAAGAAACTACAGTAAATGAGTGGTTATGAAGAACTGAAATCACAGACTGAAAGGCTGCAAAAACGTGCTGATCTCCAGAAAACCAGGAACGTCCTTTGGGCTGGAAGACCAGTCAGTGGGACAATGGTTTGAAGATCTAGACAGGCACTGGGAGTAGCAGAGCGAACATATGCCAGAGATTGCTGGGACTGTGCACATACCTGCTCATATTGGAGATTGCAGGGGTGAAGATACAGTCTTCGCCTAGATAGCAGTTGCATTATAAACATGACAATGCCACAAGCTTCTGGGCTGAACGGCACTTTTACAGATTGGGTGTGAATTCCCAGCCTAGACTCGAAGAGATCTGAATAATAATGAGCACGTGATTTGCATATGTTCCCTTCTTCCTAAATGGCATTGGCAGGGCCGATAACACATTAATTATTACTCATTACAAATTACTACTGTGATCTCTGGGCAGTCTGTGCACGCTATAGTTAAGCCTTCCGCACGCAAATGTTAATTTCAAGCATTTAAAGCTTGTTTAACACTCATTAGAAAAGCCTATTACATGTGCCGGGGTTCTAGAAATGAACGTGTAGAGTTTCTGACAAGCCTCGGTGTCACTGTCTATGCTGTGTTCTGCAGCATTAGAAGAACCAGGTAAAATACTGTTAAGGCTATGTTCACATCACATTATTTGGTCTATGTTTGACATGTATGCTGGTAAAAGCTCCCGACGTATACATTAAACGTAGACGGTGATGGATGCCGAACAGTTTAAGTTTACTGTATACGTTTTGTTTTCTCTTACACTAAACTCCATGGGAACAAATAGTGTAGTAAACTACGATATTCCATACCTTTTCTCACCAGTATACGGACATATACCGGCCAGACAAGGGCCAAAAGGACACCGTTTTGGACTCTTTCGGGCAATGGAGACCTATGGACACGTTTAGCGTCTACGTCGGGAGCTTTCCAGACATACATGCAAAAAGTTAAAACACAAAATGTGATGTGAACAGCGCCTAATACTTGCTATCTTGCAATTTGGAGAGTATCCTTGATTGACCAGGCCCCTACTTTCTTTAAAAACTGCAATTATGGGGTGTATGAAGGGTCCATAAAATCTACCAGCCTTAAAAGCACAGCATTGGGTATTTGCACCTACTAAGCCCTATAGAAAAGCCGAGGTCTGTCTCAATGGCAGGTACGCCACTATCTGCTAAGCAACAAGGAATCTGAGATTTACAGAACAAATCTCAAAACCTCCATTAAGCAATAACAAACTGACCCATTGAAGTGATCGTGTAACCGGTACAATGTCTTGTAAAATCCAAGCTAAAGATGTTTGACAGGATGTTCCCGGTTACCTAATAAGGCCTCATTCACATGGCAATGTTTTGGTCGGTATTTGTAAACCTAAACCAGGAGTGGATCCAAACACAGCAGAAGTACCAATCTTTCCATTATTCTTTTTCTCAGTCCATGGGTTACAACTCCTGGTTTTGGCTTCCAAATACCGATGCAAAACGCTGACCAGAATACTGCCGGCTGAATGAGGCCTCACACTACTACAATCACTATGGCACTTATGATGCTCTACCTCCCAGTGCACATTGGGACATCAATTCTCAGATGGATTTCATTTATTACCCTCTAGCACAGCATTTTTGTGCAGCCAGTCAGCACCTGTGCGCAGAATCCTATCCAAAAGTACAGATGAAAGGATCATGGGGTGAGGGCAAGAAGAAAACAGACTTGCATCAGACTGTCTTGTACATTAACATCATTAGAATGAAGTGTCTTCATGCTCTGCTAGAAAGCGAGGCCCACACTTGTTCAGAGGCTTCAATTTTTGATCATCAGCTCTTATGATCAGGGACCAATTGCACATAGCCTGAATGTGTTAAAGCAGAATATGATGGTCTACCGCCTTTTAGGAAAAAAGATCAATCCATGTTAGTCTATGTATGAACCCATCTTGATTAAACAGTCGAATAACAAAGCAGTAAAGTAAATCTCCACCTTTTAACAAATTTCATTTTAGGTTCAAAATTCTTTGCAGATTGTTTTCTTAATATATCTTTATAGTAATTACATTTCTGTTAGAGAACTCCAAATCCCCTGCATAGACATACATGTAAAACATAACATTCAGACTGCCTGCAGCCACCACTAGAGGGAGCTTAGTGCATGCTGCATTATTATTGGGTATAATGTTTAAATTGTAGCTAAACGTTTGACAAACTTCTGACCTGTCATAGTGACATGTCAGAAGTTTGAACTGGTGGGGCTCCGAACACGGGGACCCCCACTAATCGCTAGAACGAAGCAGCTGCAGCGCTCGTCTGAGTGCTCAGCTGCTTCGTGTCTGTTCAGCTTTTTCCAGAAATAAATGTATCGGTGTACGGACTCAATAGAAAGTCTATGAGCCCGTACTCCGATACATCGGCTTTCCGGAAAAAGCCAAACAGACACGAAGCGCTGAGCACTCACACGAACGCTTCTGCTGCTTCGTTCTAGCGATTGGTGGGTGTCTCAGTGCTCGGACCCCCACCAATCCAAACTTCTGACATGTCACTATGACATGTCAGAAGTTTGTCAAACGTTTAGCTACACTTTAACAGTATGCAGAAAGCTCCCTCTAGTGGTCGCTGCAGGCAGTCAGAATGTTATGTTTAAAGGAACTCTGTTACCAGTTTATCAAAACCCTATCTTAACTAATCTAATATGCGAACGTGGCTCCAATAGCCACTCTTTTCACTCTGGGCGGTGTAATGTTTTCTGTAGGACACTGTCCAATCAGCATACAGCTTCTCCTCTTCCCTGCCCAGCAACTCAGTGTGATCATATAGTATACAGCTTCCATTCCAGACTGGGTTTTCAACTGGTGATACCTCCGGTTGTGTCACAGCTAGAACTACGATCCTGGTCTCATATGAAAGATTAGAATCTCCTCTTTCATAATGCACCGCTGTTCTAGGTGGTCCACAGCCCGAAATATGGCTGTTTGAAGTGATCCCCCTTCCCTTCAGCTTTAGTCTCACACTATGTGAAGCGGCTTGAGGCTGATAGGACAGCGTCCGAGGCTGTCAGGCGGCTCCACCTCAGGAGAATCGCTGCTGTTACCTCCCACTTGTCTAATAAAGGCTCATTTACATATTTAGAAGAATGCTCATAACTTTGCAAATTATAAACATTTTTTAAAACAAACCACACTGTAGTGATCAGCAGCAAAGCGCCTATTAGATTAGTTAGGAGATAGGGAATTGAGAAACTGGTGACAGAGTCCCTTTAAATCTAGATTTGGAGTTCTGTATCAGGAAAACAGAGCTCCAAGCACGATCAAGATATATAAAGAAATAAATCCGCCTAGAATTTTGAACCAATTTAGCCTTTTTTTAAAGGGTTTGAGGGTGGACATTCACTTTAAATCTGTTAAAATGACTGAACCAGCAATGATCAAACTAAGCTAATGATGTAGTATAATTATTATCCCATTCTAAAAAAGGTAAGCCTGAACCACCCATCAGAATTGCGTAATGACACAATAAGCAATTACGTAATGTACTAATGTTAGCAGTACTGTATTCTAAAGTCACCCGAAAAGAATACAAAGCCGCATGCCCCCATACTACTGTATATGTATAATCTCCATTGGCTTATGTATTATTTTTGATGAATAAACTCATCCCTTAGTCTATGTATTGCAACAAATTATATAAACGCTAGCCTTGTTCCGTTGCCTTGTCCATGGGTAGTATTGATACGCCATGTCCCAAGTACAACAGAAGACGTGCAGGAAGGTCCCATTACATAACAGAGCGAACACCAGTAGAATGATATAAAAATGAGGTCAGCCCATGAAGACACAAGCGTCATTCTGACTGCATGAAATACACACAGGACAGGTCCACTGCACCTACGCTGCTCGGTGTTGTTAGGATATAGATTAGCATAGTCAAAAACCATACCTCAGGAAATATTGGTCAGTTATTCCCATATCATGATGGATGTGTGAATTGAGTAGTTATATAATATAAGGGAATACAGATACAATGAATGATCACGGAAGTAAAGGAGGGCTTTGGATCTATAATTGACAGTGTAAAATATTACAACAGCTAGATATCTTTGGGACACCTATGTACAGAATACTCTGGATGCAAGATTCTGATAAACAGCGTAAGCATCATTTCCACCTAAAATCAAAAATTCACATGACAATATAAGTCCGAAAGGTGCTCTTCTATTAAGTGGTTAAAAATCCTAAGCAGCTGCCTGTTTGTTATATCTAATTCTGCGGTGACAACCAATATGGCTGCCCCATCGCTCCCACGGTGAATGAATCATTACGCAGCAATAAGGGGATATATCACTGGATAAGAAAGTGGCTCTGTCAGGTCTTCTATGTTCCCCTATCTAAGGGCAGCATAAAATAGTGGGAGATATGCCAAATTCTGGAATAGTTTTTCTATGGGTTGTTTAAGTATTTTCATGTTATAAGCTGTGTAAAGGTCAGGACTTATAAAGAAAGCCTGTGAGTCCTGCTTCCCCCGCTCACACATCACTCATTGGTAGCTCTTCCTAGGTTTATTTTATGAATAGCTGCCAATCATTGTGTGTGGGTGGGGGGAAAGCAGGACTCACAGGCTTCCTCTATAAGTCCTGGCAGCGTTTAAACAGCTACGGTATATATCCCTGAGCTCAGATACTCCCTATATTTGGACAGCATCGTGAGACATTGGACAGACCTGCTTTATCATTTTAGAAAGCTAAGTGACATCTAATATGGCTATCATTGGAGCTCCAAAGGAGGTTGTCACTAACCAGTATTATGGTTCTTAAACACCTAAGCACTGACTCACATTCATGTAAACAATATAGCCAAGTGTGCTCTAAATGACAACACGACCAGAAGTCATGTGACTGCATTGACCAGAGCCATCGGATGATAGTGACATGACGTCACTCGCACGTAATAATTTTTTGGGGAAACAGAAAATCTTGGTTGGTGATCAAATTTGCAGCAGGCACTGGATTTATATATCCAATTTAAAAAAAGATCTATTTCTGGAAACCCCCTTTACAGCATCTATTGCGGTGCGTTCCATAAACTGAAGAAATGAATTACAGCTTATACTGTGAGCAGTAGACATCTATGAAATGATCAGCCCGCAGAAGCGACCCTTGCATTTTTTGGTAGTATCTGCATTCCCCTAGTAATGTCTATAACATCAATACATTCCATTTGAAGAATGATCGAATGTAAACAATTAACTCCTTTAATTGACTAGGATTCTTGCCAGATGTTCCCAATGACTTTTTTTTAACTGACCAACATTTGACACTGTATAGCTGATGTTTGTGGGAAGGACAGAAAGTAGAGAGAGTGGGGCTAGAAAGATGGGAGGAGCGACAGGGAGTCCATCTTGCCCAGGTGGGCTGGCTGCCTCAGTTGACATGACAGAGTGTGGCCTGTTGGTCAAAGGTCTGACATAGGTCCAGTGTTGCTTGGCAAGTTTGTAGGGACAGGCTTGGGAAGCTGAAGCAAATATTACAGACCATAAAATTAAGAGGGGAAAAAAAAACAAAACAAGAGAAATAAAAATAAAGAAAATCATGACGACGTTAGTACTATGTTACTTATGACTTACCCAACCTCATAGCTGCTACAAGCACATTATGATAGGTTCAATTCATTTTCTCAAAACAGCGAATAAAAGGTCATACGTTCTAGCAGGAGATGGGTCGTATGTTCGCGAGCTTTACGGTATAGGATATGATTCGCGCTGAGGAAGTACTCTAAAGTTCACGCTATTTGAGGGCCAAGAAACAGCACTGAGGTTGTGTAGCAGAATCTGTTCAGTACCACAAAATGAAAGACTTTAAAGTAAGACAAAACTATGTAACAACATTTACTATCTAAAAGTGATCGATACATTGTTTCAATGTGCATTTCAGTACCGGTGACCAGATGAGGAAAACATGCAGGCAACAGTCATCTAAACTTAGGACAGATCTAGAAGTGCTAATAATAAATGTTGGAGAGGGTCGGTATACGCGGCTTATCAACCTGTTCCTCACAACATCCGACAGAAGAAAACCCAAGTACCTCCACCTGCTTTGTCCTCCTCTTCTCTGAACAATGGCGATGTTAGTATAACTTTAAGGGTTAGCTTGGGCTCCTTCGCATTATGTATGATTATCGATGCATCGTCTATGGATTTTTCCACCTCATACGACTCTTCTGTGAGTTTCTGAATAATAGGGAAGAAGGTTAAACAAGGCAAACGACATCTACTTGTAGCAAAAAGAAAAGGACTGAAGTAAATGTGATTCAACGTGTAAAACAAAGCCGTAAAGAAATTAGGGCAATCATTGCTATATGTTAGGTCCCTTCTATATCGGTCAATGATGCGCATTGTTACGGGCAAAAATCAACAAGACCGCTCGTTGATCTGCGCTTGTTTGCTCCTTTCACAAGGAGCTATGTAGGAGGACGAGCGATCGTTACTACGAGGGAGATGTGCTAACGACTACGATAATATTTCTGGCTGCATAAACGATACGATCAACCGATGAACGATTGTTTGCGCGTTCATTGGCGGATTGTTGCCCTGTTTACACAGGGCAATGATCGGGAACTAGTGTTCATATGAACGCTCGTTTGCCCGATCATTGGCCCATGTAAAAGGGCCTTTAAATGCCCCCAACACATAAAACACCCACCAAAGACTAATTGTCTGGTGCTCAAGGACTTCTTAAGAAGATGGTGATGTCTAGAAGGCACATTACCTTCTTGCAACTAAAAACACCTGTAGCAAACTATGGAGGGGAATATGGGCTCACAACTGTAATAATGTACCGCATTTTCTACAAGAGAATTTATTTTTAACAGGAGTAGATGTAAATATTGCACAGTCGCCATAAAAAGTTGACATTGACTGCAGGCACATTTCATTAGGACACACAAAAGTTGCAATAAACTCACAACCAGCGTAAGACTATGTGCAGATATGTAACTGGAAGTTCCTGTGCCTCAAAGCTAAATCTGTAACAAAAAATCCACCCACAATGTTCAATTTACAATACTTGTGTCTTCTTAAGGGCCCAGGTGCGCCAGCTATTTCTGCACCCCCTATAACTATGCCCCTGCCTAAAGGGAAAAGGATACAGGACTGCATGCTATGAAATACTGTGAAGTTGATGTCTAGTCTAGCCATAATTAAAGAGGAGCAAATCTCGGAAATTTATTTTCACCATCGGGGGGGGAATTTCCCATTACAAAGCAGTATTTCTCGTATATGCAACAATACTGTGAAAATCTGGCTCCAATTCACTCATTTCTAGATATATAAAAGGAGAGTGGACATCATCCTAAAGCCAAGGTGATGGTATGCGTGGTGCAGGTCCAAGAAGGGCTCCCGTCCAACTGGCCCCGAAATAGAAATAGAAATAAAAGAAAATTCTGGCCAGCACTCATGTCTTAAAGGGGTATTTCAGTTACAACAAGTAACCCCCAATTAACCCCATATCCGTAGTAACTTGCTGATTGGTCGTCGTCCGACAGGTCGGACTCCCACCGTTTACGGGGTTCCCATACCCCTCGTTTTAACCGGGTGGCAGGCTGCTCATGCACACTGTCGCTCCACTCATTAACTATGGCAGCGCCGGGAATAGCCGAACGCTGTATTCGGCTATCTCCGGCGCGCTCATAGAGCATGAATGGAGTAGTAGTGCGCATAAGCGACCTGCCGCATGGTTAAAAGTAGGGATACGGGACCCCCGTTCTCGTAAACAGTGGGAGTCCGACCTGTGCAGGAAAAGGCACTCAACAGGCAAGTATAGAGGAATATTCACAAGCAGTGGGAATGTGGCAGCAATCCACACCAATCCGAAACTGCAAAAACATGTATACTTAACTACAGTTTTTTTTTTTAACATTCTTTATTTTTCGGTATTTCTCAACACAAAGAAATTATAACAAGCCAAAATTATACAGCAATACAGAAAACATACGCATCCATCTTACATTGTGAGTCATAAAAAACACACATAGAGCATAAGAAAGTAAACAAACCGTAGTATGCATTTGACACATCTGAATAATGAAACACATTCCTCTGTACCAGCAGAGGCGAAGCTAATAAGATGGGCAGAATACCCGGGCAACGAGGACATAGCGCGATACGTTACCAACGATACCGAAAATGCATCCAGGACAGTGGGCACCACGACAGGCTGCAATGGAACCATAGCATGTGACAAAGCATCAATTGCGTACTCCACGTCGGATAGAGGAGAAAGAAAGCAAACAGAACCAGAGGACCCAGACTCCCACTATCAACCTCAAGGCGGATCAGGCCAATACCCCCCCCCCCCTACTATGTCCTATATGGCCTACGCATAGAGGAGATACTCGTCCGACTCACAAAACTCCTGCCAGACCAATCTTCCCGCTTTACCTACAGTTTTTGTTGTGGTTGTCCAGCGTTTTTTGCAGCGTGATACAGATTTATTGTATACTCTGTTCAGATGACTCTTGAGGAAGGGGTGTCGTATTAGACAGAAACTTGCTAACAATAAAGTCATGCTCTTGTGCAAAACTTATGTCCTATTATAGAAACATTATGGAAATGGCTTCTTTACAAGTAGAATTTAACTAATAACCTTCACGGGAGTGGGAAGTTCATTGTAAGTGTTGACAGCAAAAAAAAAAAAATAATGACCATGTACAGAAGAGAGCTTATGGCCATTGATGTACCCTGTTCCTGTAGTTAACAGTGACAGTTCTCAGTCCCTGGTAGGAACCTGCCGATTATTATAAGATTGATCCTGCTTGTATGTCTAATTGTAATACTACGTCAAGGAATTGCGGGCATGTGTTTTTCATAGGGAGAAGTGAGACTCCGCTGACCGGCTCCAAACTCCTCTGGCAGTGGCTTATCTACTTGCAATCAAAAGGATCGGGAATGTTGAAAATCAACAGCCCGATCCTTCTCTGTCCCGAGAGAACGGCAAGTCAGAACGCCAACATAGACATTCAATGGTAAGTGGGTTCTGATGGCATACATCTAATACATATGGCCACCTTTAGGCTCTGTTCACACTACGGTCATGGCTTCCATTCTTAATTGAGAAATGACTGATCTGTGTTCATAGAATCCTGTGGAGTCCCATTGACTTCTTATAACGGGGTCTGTCAGGTTTCTGTTATTTTTGACGGTAAGAATATCGCTGCAGACTATGCTACCATTGCAGCAACCGAGACGGAAAGTCAAAAAAACACCAAAACCCACTAATGTGAACAGAGCCTTACTTATAATAAACACAATTCTGTCGTTTCCTTTTTGTCTTTATTGTTAAAATTGTAAGCAATATCTTGTCAATTTATACAGAAAACAGTTAACATGATAAAGTGGCATCTCACCTGGATTTGTAGTGGGAGATTTTCTCTTACGGATACTAATAAGCTCTCTGTTGGTTTCTCCTTACACAAGAGAACCAGTTCTAGCTCCATATCTTCCTTAATGAGTAAGCCTTTGGCAACGAGGCCAATTCTCATGACTCCGCATAGCACCCGACCACTCTCATCCCTGAAAAACAAGCAATATTTGGTTAGACAATTACAGCAACGTGCCAGTGTTTAAAAACTCTACCTATAGCGGGAACTGCTGTTTAGAAGAAAACGTATAGAAATAGTCGCACAACACATTAATAAAATACAGGCTGCAGTACATAGCTGCATAGCCCTGAGGAATAAGAAATGCTACTACAATTTTTGGAAACCATTTATATGAAACGTGCCCAAAGATATTACATTATACATTCCGGCAGGATTCAGTGCACTCCAATAAACATTGTGGCTACCAAACCACCTTGTAGGGTCTGCATTCAGACATGAACCAACCTTACTATGTAAATCAGAGGAGGACTACACATTCAGAGGACAGAAGCCCCTCGACTAAGAGAAAAGCTGAAGGGGAAAAGGTAACTATAACAATTGAACCTAGGTCTACACTGAGGAATGATACAAACAAAGGGAGCAGCAAAAAGCAAACTGGTCATCGCCCCCCTTCTGTAAATGAGAAGATTAGAAGTCACAAAGAGGAGTCAATTATTCCTTATAATGCACACCTCAGCTGCTGCAGAACCTCGTGTTGAAAAGTAAGCTGGAGATCCAGTCCACCATTTATAACAGTCCGGTTCGGGCCTGTGAGGTCTATACAAACATCATTTACAGACATGCCAATGGAAAGTTTCCACAGACGTGTATTATATAGCAATTCGGACACTGGTTTGGGGCACATAATCTATATATATTGTGAGACAGTGACAGGTAAAGTCATTGAGGGAAGGTACATTTCCCCTAGAATCCTGTCATATGTATCCTAGGCTCCAGGGAATGAGTAGTTCTTGCAATAGAAAGCTCTAGCTTTCCAATCTCGGCTTAAGGAAAAGCCGGAAAAAGGGCCTGGAGTTGGATTGGAGAAGAGCAGGGCGGGTTCCCCAATCCCTAGTCCATCTCTGTTTGTAGGACAAGGCTGCTGCTCAATTAGCTGCACCTATAGCCTGTGTATAAAAAGGTGCAGACACAGTGTGTGTGAGTCTCACCCCTGACTCAGACTGGAGACTACTAAGGCTGGAGTAGCCTGTATTCTATGTGAGTAAAGACCTGTGTTACTTTGTGTCCAGTGCCTGGTAGGAAGGCACTCGGTATAGTTAGATAATATCTTGTTTAGTTAGTGCTCAGACGAGCAGGATTTATTTTGTATTTTCCCTTGTTGTACAAGAGGCTGTTTCTTTGACAAGAATAAAAACACAGGCAAAGCCCTGTTATGACTTTTAATGCACGGTGTCCCTGTCTCTGGCTACAAAGAAACCGCTGTACCAACCTCTCCTGATGCTAAACCCTCACAATATATATATATATATATATATATATATATATATATATATATATATATATATACTTTGTAGTATATACATTACTGCCAATTGTTTATTTGAAACAAATCACTTAAGTTAGCACATGGAGCAGACACACTTAAAGGAAAATGTAACTCTAAGATGTAGTTGACACAGCATTTTTTAGCGCTGATTTTGATGCGGAAACAGCATCGGAATCAGCTCCAAGTAGTGCCCCCCCCCCCGTTGATTTTAACCCCTTAGTGACCAGCCTATTTTAGGCCTTAATGACCAAGCTATTTTATTCGTTTTTCTATAGTCGCATTCAAAGAGCTATAACGTTTTTATTTTTTCGTCTACATAGCTGTATGAGGACTTGTTTTTTGCGGGATTAGTTGTGCTTTTTAATAGCACCATTTTTGGGTACATATAATTTTTATATTAACTTTTATTAACCTTTTTGGGGGTTGGATTATAAAAAAAAACTGAAATTCCGCCATTGTTCTATGCGTTTTTAAATTGACGCCGTTCACTATGCGACGTAAATAACATGTTACCTTTATTCTATGGGTCGGTACGATTACGGCGATACCACATATGTGGAGGTTTTTTTATGTTTTACGACTTTTGCACAATAAAAACACTTTTGAACTAAAATTATTTGTTTTTGCATCGTCGCTTTCCAAGAGCCGTAATTTTTTTATTTTTCCATCAATGTAGTGATTTTTTGGGCTTGTTTTCTGCGGGACAAGACGTAGTTTTGAATGGTACTGTTTTGGGGTACATGGGACTTATTGATTCATTTTTATTATGACTTTTTTGGGGGGCAATGGAAAAAAATTGCAATTTCGCCATGGTTTTTTGTGTTTTTTTTTTACGGTGTTCACTTTGCGGTTTAAATTACATATTAACTTTATTAATGGAGTCATTATGGTCGCGGCGATACCACATATGTGTACTTTTTTTTTTTTTTTTACACTTTTACTAAATAAAACCACTTTTTATGGAAAAAAATGGATTTATTTTTTTACTGTACTTTTTATTAATAATCTTTATTTCACTTTGATGACTTATTTTATTAGTCCCACTAGGGGACTTTACTGTGCGATGTTCCGATCGCTGCTATAATGCTCTGGTATACTTCGTATACCAGAGCATTATTGCCTGTCAGTGTAAATCTGACAGGCAATCTGTTAGGACGTGCCTCCGGCGCGTCCTAACAGGCATATGTCCAGGGCAGACCTGGGGGCTTTTATCAGTCCCCCGGCTGCCATGACACCCCATCGGAGACCCGCGATTGCATTCGCGGGCCGCCGATGGGTGACAGAGGGAGCGCACTCCCTCTGTAAACAAAGTTAAATGCCGCGGTCGCTATTGACGGCGGCATTTAACGGGTTAAACGGCCGCGATCGAAGTAAACTTCGATCGCGGGCGTTGGAGCTCAGCTGTCATCAGACAGCAGAGCCCCGGCTCCTGCCTGCACGGGAGACCCGTGCAGGACTTAGACTAGGCTGACGTGAAAAGGCGTCAGCCTAGCCTAAAGCCCATTAGTGAATCACGTAAAAAGGCGTATTAGTGGTCACTAAGGGGTTAATGGGAGGTAGAGGCTTTTTTCCTGCGCGATCTTTGGCTGCGCGCGGAAAAAGAAAGCGGCATGCTCTTTCTTCGAGCGGCTTCTGCCTTGGAACTCCCATTGAAATCAATGGGAGATAGAAAAAACTTGCAGCGCTCCTTTTGACCATCTTTTGCATTAGATTCAATAGCTAAAATAAAAAAAAGCTGGCGATTCAAAATCTGCCTGACAAGAAAAAAACGCTGTGTGAATTCAACCTAAGATTATATATATATATATATATATATATATATATATATATATATATATATATATATATATATATATAGTGAAGGAAATAAGTATTTGATCCCTTGCTGATTTTGTAAGTTTGACCACTGTCAAAGACATGAACAGTCTAGAATTTTTAGGCTAGGTTAATTTTACCAGTGAGAGATAGATTATATAAAAAAAACACCAGAAAATCACATAGTCAAAATTATATATATTTATTTGCATTGTGCACAGAGAAATAAGTATTTGATCCCCTACCAACCATTAAGAGTTCAGCCTCCTCCAGACCAGTTACACGCTCCAAATCAACTTGGTGCCTGCATTAAAGACAGCTGTCTTACATGGTCACCTGTATAAAAGACTCCTGTCCACAGACTCAATTAATCAGTCTGACTCTAACCTCTACAAGATGGGCAAGACCAAAGAGCTTTCTAAGGATGTCAGGGACAAGATCATAGACCTGCACAAGGCTGGAATGGGCTCCAAAACCATAAGTAAGACGCTGGGTGAGAAGGAGACAACTGTTGGTGCAATAGTAAGAAAATTGAAGACATACAAAATGACTGTCAATCGACATCGATCTGGGGCTCCATGCAAAATCTCACCTCGTGAGGAAGGTGAGAGCTCAGCCGAAAACTACACGGGGGGGGGGGGGGGGAACTTGTTAATGATCTCAAGGCAGCTGGGACCAGTCACCAAGAAAACCATTGGTAACACATTATGCCGTAATGGATTGAAATCCTGCAGTGCCCGCAAGGTCCCCCTGCTCAAGAAGGCACATGTACAGGCCCGTCTGAAGTTTGCAAATGAACATCTGGATGATTCTGAGAGTGATTGGGAGAAGGTGCTGTGGTCAGATGAGACTAAAATTGAGCTCTTTGGCATTAACTCAACTCGCCGTGTTTGGAGGAAGAGAAATGCTGCCTATGACCCAAAGAACACCGTCCCCACTGTCAAGCATGGAGGTGGAAACATTATGTTTTGGGGGTGTTTCTCTGCTAAGGGCACAGGACTACTTCACCGCATCAATGGGAGAATGGATGGAGCCATGTACCGTCAAATCCTGAGTGACAACCTCCTTCCCTCCACCAGGACATTAAAAATGGCTCGTAGCTGGGTCTTCCAGCACGACAATGACCCGAAACATACAGCCAAGGCAACAAAGGAGTGGCTCAAAAAGAAGCACATTAAGGTCATGGAGTGGCTTAGCCAGTCTCCAGACCTTAATCCCATCGAAAACTTATGGAGGGAGCTGAAGATCAGAGTTGCCAAGCGACAGCCTCGAAATCTTAATGATTTACAGATGATCTGCAAAGAGGAGTGGGCCAAAGTTCCATCTAACATGTGTGCAAACCTCATCATCAACTACAAAAAACGTCTGACTGCTGTGCTTGCCAACAAGGGTTTTGCCACCAAGTATTAAGTCTTCTTTGCCAAAGGGATCGAATACTTATTTCTCTGTGCACAATGCAAATAAATATATATAATTTTGACAATGTGATTTTCTTGTTTTTTGTAAATATAATCTATCTCACTGGTAAAATTAACCTAGCCTAAAAATTCTAGACTGTTCATGTCTTTGACAGTGGGCAAACTTACAAAATCAGCACGGGATCAAATACTTATTTCCTTCACACTATATATATATATATATATATATATATATATATATATATATATAAAAATAAAATGCGTCAGGCTAGCTACTTGTCTATAAATACATTAGTGTGTCAAGACCTAACATGATCCTGAAAATGTTTACAAGGACTCCAAGTGCGGTTTGTTTCAATGTTGCAGAATACATCAGTATTTGTTTATAATGTTCATCCTTTTTTGCATGTTAAAAGCTTTCCATCATGTCCGGAATTTAAGAATGAGTCGGATCCAAATAAAGAAGGATAATAGACACACACTGCCGACATTTTACCATCTTTAAGTGCAATACACAATTCTGAAAAGTGTCATTAAAATAAGCTGAGCGCAGGCCGACTCGGAGGAATTACATGGACAAAAGAAGCAAAGCTGTAAAGAGAAACACACCATCTGCGAGGGAGACTATCATTTATTTCAAGTTGAGAGATTGCAGTGGGTTACTAAATCCCACAGGGAAGATCATTCTACCTGAGCTATGAATAATAGGCTACTGGCAGAGGTGGATAGTGCTTAGCCTGCAGGAAGCAGTACGTGAGGATGTCTCTAAGTACACTAAAACAAGACGCGCATCTGCTGTGTCAGCAATGTCCCTCTCACTTAGGCACAGAGATCTGGGACTTGCAACCAGAAATCAAATAAAAAAATTATTAAAATGTATTATTAAAAAAAATAAAAAATCATCTGCCTGGAAAAGCAACTGTGCGGCAATTAAGATTAAGCATTCATTAACCCTTTCAAATCGAGGAAAGACCAATTAAAAGCATAAGAAAATGTTTGAGTCAAAGACTAGATATGTAAGACGTTGGAGGGCACTCTAATATACTTGTTTGTGCTCATTCCGATGTACGATTTTCACTTCCGAGTATAGAACAGACAGCACCCGGACTGAACAATGACCTATTATAGTTAATGGGCCAATTCAGATGACCCGTTTATTTTTTTTCATGGACCATTCGTCCATGATGAAAAAAAAAAAGAAGCATGCTCAATCTTTGCCCTGCAGGAATAGCCCATAGAAGTCAATGGGTTTGTGTGAAAAACAAAATGAACAAAGAAGTAGGGCAAAAAGTATTTGCATGCACATCCAGCCAGTAGCACAATTTAATTAAAACCAGAAGACTAAAAACATTGTATACAAAAATACAAACCGCAATCCATAATAAGTTCCACCGTAGGGTGTACATAAGCCCCCAAACAATATATGACCTGCCGGACTAAGGGTAATGTATACAGCAAATGCAGATACTACACAACATACGTAAAGCCAATACATCAATGTAAGATCCACTAACAAATAGCACATACCCAACCAATAATGCACCTAAACCGATTCCAGACCGCATTATGGGTTGGGTATGGGCTATACATTAACCTTAGTCAGGCAGGTCATATTTTGCTTGGTGGTTATACACACACACAGACCTTACGGTTGATCTTATTATGGATTGTGGTTTGTATTTTTGAATACAAATGTTTTTGTCTTCTGGTTAGAATAAAATGGTGTAATTATCTTTATATTGATATGCATGCTCATCTTTTTTGCCCTTCCTTTTTTATTAATTTTGGGTACAGCATGAAATAGGGCAAAGGCTTTGCACTTGCTGTATGCCCACCTACTCTCGTTGTTTCTTGTGTGAAAAACAGACACCACACTGATGCCACCCGTTCCGTTTTTTACGGATTGTTGCCTGGAGACACTTGACAAGTGAAACTAGGAAGTAGAGCTAGAGCATTGTTGTCCTGAATGGAAGACATGGTCATAAGCCAAAACCACGCCCGAGTAAAGTCTCACAATGCGATCTATGCTGTAAGAAATAGAAAATGGTGTTTCTGTGTTCACGTGACCATCCCCGGGGTGTATTCATTGGGTTGGAACAGTTGAGGACTTTCTTCTGTTTTTTTTTCATGGATGTGAAAAACGTCTGGCATTCTAATAACAAGGACATAAATAACGGATAAACGGAAGGCAATCGCAGAAAACACTCATGCAAAATAGTCAGTTTTTCACAGACTGAACTCGGACAAGTTTTAACAACGCTTGTCTAAATAAGCCCTAAGATGAGTGGTGGGGTCAGAGTGGAGACTCCCGAATGTTAAAATGAAGAGGCCAACACAAAGAATCTACAGGTTCAGCTTATGGGACTCACTTCGAAATTGGTACAGAGTAATGGCCCCTTCATTTTCGTGATGGACAAGGATTTCAGCTTATAGAGACATATTCTGAGATGACTCAACGGACAAGGCAGAAGATGTATAAAGTACCTGTAAGAATATAATATAAATCACCCAAACCCTTTATAGTACATGAAGATATGTGAATGACTGAACTGGATAAGACAAAAAATAACCGCATAACTTGCAGCAAAATTGATCAAGATGGAAAATATTTATGGTTTTAGTTAAAAATCACTATGTGGGTGGTAAAGACCTTTACTGAGCGCATCCTTCTTTGAAATCAATCTTTACATCATTCAAAAGGTTGTCATAACCTGGAAGTCATTACAACTCTAAATCACACAATTGTGTGAAATAAGGCAGTTATATGGGCAGCTCAAAGTGGTGACAGTGGAATTGGAAATGACAACTCTTTATGTGTATGACCAGATTCACTCTTCAGAAAAATCAGGTAATG
The DNA here is from genome assembly GCF_050947455.1 of Rhinoderma darwinii. Classification (NCBI taxonomy): domain Eukaryota; kingdom Metazoa; phylum Chordata; class Amphibia; order Anura; family Rhinodermatidae; genus Rhinoderma; species Rhinoderma darwinii. The sequence continues at coordinate 26,060,216 of NC_134694.1, read as the reverse complement.
ATCCCGCCGATCAGCTGTTTTGATCGCACGAGCGCTGCTTCCTCTTCATTTCTTCTTGCTCACTGTGAATGTTCGACACATATTTAGTGGCGATTCACAGGTATTGCAGCCTCTTCTCCCATTGTACAAGCGCTGCGGCCCCTTCAAAATAGCTGATCGGCGGGGGTCCCGGGAGTCGGACCCCGACCCATCAGCTATTGATGGCCTATCCAGAGGATAGGCAATCAATTTTTATTGGCTGGAAAACCTCTTTCAGCTTTACAACCTGTAGATTCCATTAGAATACTAAGCAATCAGAACACCTATGATTGGTCTTTACAAAGCAGTATTGTGAATGAGTACCATTCAGTATCCTGAATGTCAGGAGGTTATACTATTATATTTAAAATAGTAAAAAAAACACATACATTACTTAACACACATACCCCATCCATAACATATTAACACTACCTGCCTAATATAGTGTAGGTCCCCCTCCTGCCGCCAAAACAGCTCTCACCCATCAAGGCATGGACTCCACTCTGGCACCATGACAATAGCAGCAGATCCTTTAAGCCCTGTAAGTTGTGATGTGAGGCATTCATGGATCAGACTTTCTTTTCCAGCACATCCCACAGATGCTCAATCCAATTGAGATCTGGAGAATTTGAAGATCAAGTCAACACCTTGAAAAAATTTTCATGTTCCTCAAACCATTCCTGAACAATTTCTGCAGTGTGGGAGGACGTAGTATAATAACTAACAGAGGACACTGCCATTAGGGAACACTTTTGCCATGAAGGGCTGTAATTAGTCTGCAACAATGTTTAGGTAGGCGATACGTGTCAAAGTAACATCAACAGGAATGCCAGCAGCCAAGTTTCCCAGAACAAAATTGCCCCGAGCATCACGGCGCCTCCGCCGACTTGCAGTCTTCCCATTGTTAATCCTGTTGCCATTTCTTCACGATGTAAGCAACGCACTCGTCCGTCCACGTGATGTAAGAGAGAACATAATTCATCAGACCAGACCATATTCTTCCATTGCTCCATGGTCCAATTCATATGATCATGTGCCCATTTGTAGGTGATTTCGGCATTGGCAAGCGGTCAGCATGGGCACTCTAACTGGTCCGCGGTTACAGAACCCCAAATGCAGCAATATATGATGCATTGTCTGTTCTGACACCTTTCTATCATAGCCACCAGGAACTTTTTTTTCAGCAGGATTAGACCAGATGGGTTAGTTTTCCCTCTTCCCACACATCAATAAGCCTTCCTTGGACCACTTTTGGTAGGTACTAACCACTGCATACCGAGAACACCCCAAAAGACCACGTTGTCTAGACATCACAATTTGGCCCTTGTCAAAGTCGCTCCGATCCTTACACGCGTCCATTTTTCCTGCTTCTAACACATCAACTTCAAGGACTGACTGTTCACTTACTGCCCAATATATCCCACCCCTGGTCAGGCGCCATTGTCAAGAGATATCAATGTTATTTACGGCACCGGTCAATGGTTTTAATGTTATGGCTGAACGGTGTATATGTGCACACACCATTAAAACCGTGTTCAGAATATCAGAAAAGCTTTGATGATAGATCTATTTCTGACATGTCTTAGTGAGACAAGAGATATAGGTCCTCATTTTCCACTACATAAGGACAGTTAAGTGTCTATTTCATGTCATGTCACTTGACCTGAAAAGAAATGAAGGGATTGATTATGAAGTCCTTGGGTTCCCTAACAATTTATCCAAAGTGGCATTTGGAACATGTGGCTCTCATCCAAAAATGTTGGTAGTCCTTCTTGAGAATCTGACATTGATATCAGTGTAGCAAGATCTTGCTTTCCGACATGTAAAAACATGTCTTGGTGTGGATACATGTAAGCAACTTTCTATATATTAAAAGCAGCCTGTCACACGTAGAGCTCATAAGTGGTACATTTCCAAAGCGGTAAGCATAAGTGACTTCACATTTCCTTACAGATTTGTTGCATCCTTCAAGAGCTGAAGAAGTGTTAAATACCAACGTAATAAAATTACCATGGGGGGGGGGGGGGGGGGGATGTGTATGTTGTGGGGGAGGGGTCTTATAACTGCTACTATAATTGCAATCGGTTTTTATTAAACATTAAAAACTGCTTGTGTATTGCAGGAGCGTTAAAGTAAACCCTCACCTTCGTGGAGACACGTGGTTGCTTATTAGGGTCAGTTCACACACAGATATTTGCAGCTTTTTTTGCCACTTGTTTATGCTTTTTTTGAGCGGTTTTTCCTTTGCCTGTTGAAGAGGTTCTTCAACAGGCTTTGGCCTTTTTTTCCATCTCCCATTGTGTTTTTGAGGCGGAAAACGCCTCGAGAAGGACCAGGATGCTTTTTTTTTTTTTTTTTTTTATTACCGCAAGCGGACAGAAACCGCTCAGGAAAATACACGCCTCCGACTGCCATTAAAAACAATGGGAGGAAATGTGGGCCGTTTTTTTGGCACGGATGCCGACGTGGTTCCCGCGTCAAAATCAGAAACAAAAAACTTAATGTGAACAGGGCCTTAAAGTCCACAGAAGCTACTGCACTAGAGTGCGTCGTATGAGTGTGCATGTTGATCTCCATGGATCAGCAGTCCAAATGGACATATTTCATGCCTGGCCTCTCCTGACCTCCGATTCGAAGGCTATGTTCACACGGGAAAAATGCAGCGAAAAACGCGAGTGGCTTAAAAAACGTCTGAAAATCAGGAGCTGTTTTCCCTTGAAAACAGCTCCATATTTTCAGACGTTTTTAGTCTAGCGTGTGAACATACCTAAGAGTTCATTGGCATTTGTATTCACAGTACTAACACCGTGCATGCTGACCAGGCAGCTCTGCAAAGTCTGTTGCTAAGAAGCAACCATTGTATCAACTCCATAAGGAACTAGACTTCTTTAAATGAACATACACAGTGTGTAAGTGCCAGTTATATACATAACATTCTATACCACGGCACAATACTGGGTATTCTAGTGGTCATAGAACACAACCCTATGGGACGATAGAGGATGTAGCGATCATGTAACTAGTATGTAACATAATGGTCAATTGTCTGATACAAGGTTTGCTTTATACCTCTTTACAAAAAATGCGTAACTACAAAAATAAACATGTGAGAAACATAAAATGGATGCAAAGCAAAAGTAAAATTGTACTTTAACATATACATAACACTATGCAAATTATTCAAATCATATTTGGCTCATGCATGAACTGAAGACAATGGTCTTCCTCATCTAATTTGTATGTTCACTCAGTTCGCAAGATGTAATGGCTTAATAAGCAATTGAATTCTGTGCATAACCGGCACTTATCGAATTACTTCTTCATATAGTATATAGTATTCGCAGCATTTTTTTTTAATACCAATGTGAGCATATTATCACATTTACCATTCTACATAATCACCTGCCACTATTGAGATCACTTGGATTCCTTTTTGTAGATCATAATACAACTCATAAAACTAAGACAGTGGTATTTATCTTTTTCCGACCACGTAAGTGGTCAAAGTCTTGTGGAAACTGTATCTTTAACCCCTTGAGTACCCAGCTCATTTTGGCCTTGAGGACCAGACCCATTTTTTCAAATCTGACATGTATCACTTTATGTGGTAATAACTCCGGAATGCTTTTACCTATCCAATTGATTCTGAGATTGTTTTCTCGTGACATATTGTACTTTAGTTTAGTGCAAAAATTTGGTCGATAAATTCATTGCTTATTTATGAAAAACACCAACTTTTAGCGAAAATATGAAGAAATTATGATTTTTCCAATTTTAAATGTATCTGCTTGTAAAACAGATGGTAATACCACACAAAATAGTTACCAATTAACATCTCCCATATGTCTACTTTATGTTTGCATCATTTTTTGAACATCCTTTTATTTTTATAGGACGTTACAAGGCTTAGAACTTTAGCAGCAATTTCTCATATTTTTAAGAAAATTTCAAAAAGCGATTTTTTTCAGGGACGAGTTCAGTTCTGAAGTGGTTTTGAGTGCCCTATATATTAGAAACCCCCATAAAACACCCCATTTTGAAAACTGCACCCCTCAAAGTATCCAAAACAGCATTCAGAAAGTGTTTAAACTCTTTAGGCGTTTTACAGGAATTGAAGGAAAGTAGAGCTGAAATTTTCAAATTTCATTTTTTTTTACAAAATTCATATGTAATACATTTTCTTCTGTACCACAGAAGGTTTTACCTGAGAAACGCAACTCAATATTTATTGCCCAGATTCTGCAGTTTTTAGAAATATCCCACATGTGGCCCTAGTGTGATAATGGACTGAAACACAGGCCTCAGAAGTAAAGGAGCACCTCTTGGATTTTGGGGCCTCCTTTTTTCAGAATATATTTTAGGCACCATGTCAGGTTTGAAGAGGTCTTGTGGTGCCAAAACAGTGGAAACCCCCCAAAAGTGACCCCCATTTTTTAAACTACACTCCTCAGGGAATTTATCTAGGGGTATAGTTAGCATTTTGACCCCACAGGAATTTTGCTATATTTTCTGGAATTAGTCTGTGAAAATGAAAATCTACTTTTTTTCTGGAAAAACGTAAAAATTTCTAATTTTTGCAAGAAATAAAGGAGAGAAAGCACCCCAACATTTGTAAAGCAATTTCTCGCGATTACGGAAATACCCCATATGTGGTAATAAACTGCTGTTTGGACCCACAGCAGGGCTCAGAAGGGAAGGAGCGCCATTTGGATTTTGGAGCTCTGATTTTACTGGAATAGTTTTCAGTGCCGTGTCACGTTTGCAACGCCCTGGAGGGACCTAAACAGTGGAATCCCCCCAAAAGTGACCCCATTTTGGAAACTATACCCCTCAAGGAATTTTTCTAGTGGTATAGTTATCATTTTGACCCCACAGGTTTTTTGCTGAATTTATTGGAATTAGTCTGTGAAGATGAAAAGAGACTTTTTTTTGGAAAAAACACAGAATTTTCTAATTTTTATAAGGAATAAAGGAGAAAAAGCACCTCAACATTTGTAAAGCAATTTCTCCTGATTACGGAAATACCCCATTATGTGGTAATAAACTGCTGTTTGGACCCACGGCAGGGCTCAGAAGGGACGGAGCACCATTTGGATTTTGCAGCTCAGATTTTGCTGAATTGGTTTCTGGGGGCCATGTCGCATTTGCAGAGTCCCTGAAGTACCAGTACAGTAGAAATTCCCCAGATGTGATCCCAATTTGGAGACTATACCCCTGAAAGAATTAAATTAGAGGTGTAGTGAGCATTTTGAGCCCTCAGGTGTTTTATAGATTTTATTAGAATTGGTCCGTGAAAATGAAAACATTTTTTTTTTCCAATAACCTGTAGCTTTAGCTCAGAATTTTTCATTTCCACAAGGAATACAGGAGAAAAGACACCCCAAAATGTGTTACACAATTTCTCCTGATTACGGAAATACCCCATATGTGGTTGTAAACGGCTATTTGGACATACGGCAAGGGTCTAAACGGAAAAAGTGCAATTTCGTTTTTGGAGTGGAGATTTTACAAAATTTGTTTTTGACGCCATGTTGCATTGCGCTGAGGTACCAGTACAGTGAAAACTCCCGAGAAGTGACCCCATTTAGGAAACTACACCCCTCAAGGAATTCATCTAGAAGTGTAGTGAGCATTTTGACCCCCAAAGGTTTTGCAGAAATTAGTGCACAGTGGATGTTGCCGATTGAAAATTGACATTTTCCACAGATATGCTATTTCAGTGCCTAATGCGTTGGGCCCAGCTTGTACCACTGGAGACATACGCCCCATAAATTGTTAAGCGGTTCTCCAGAGTACGGTAATACCCCATATGTGGTCATAAACCGCTGTTTGGGCACACTGCCAGGCCCAGAAGGAGCGCCATTTGGCTATTGGAGCGCAGATTTTGCTTGGTAGTAGTTTTGTTTAGTGTTTTACTGGTGTTTCAGTTTATAATGTGGGGGCACATGTAATCTGTGCGGAGTACATACATTTTTTGCGTGACACACTGTCGTTTTTATTGGTACCATGTTTGGCTACGCGCGACTTTTTGATCACTTTTTATTCCATTTTTTTTAAACGTGACCAAAAAAGGAAATTCTGTCATTGTTTTTTATGGTATTTTTTTAACGGTGTTCACCGTGCGGGATAAATAATATGATATTTTTTTAGGTCAGGCCGATACGAACGCGGCGATACCTATTATGTCTAGTTTTTGTCTTTTGTTTTCATTTTTTTTCTAATTATAAAGGGCTTGATCAGGGAAACAAGGCGATTATTGTTTTTATTACGTAAAACTTGTATTTATTTATTTATCTAAAACTTTTTTTTTTACTTTTTTTTCACTTTTTATTTTACACATACTAGGGGACTGGAAGATCTGATCTTCTGATCCCCTGCACAATACACTGCACTACTTCTGTATGTACTGATGTAGTGCAGTGTATTGTAACTGTCACTTTACAACTGACAGTTGAGCCTATTACGTCCTGCCTTGGGCAGGACCTAATAGGCTCCCGTACCTGGCAACCAGGAAGCCGTTGCTAGGCTTCCTGGTTGCCATTGCAACCATCAGAACCCCGCGATTTTTCGCGGGGGGGGGGGGCAATGGGGTGCAGAGGGAGCCCCCTCCCTCTGTATCAATCACTTAAATGCCGCTGTCGCTATTGACAGCAGCATTTAAGGGGTTAAACTACAGCGATCGGAGAGGACAGTGATCGCTGTAGTTGCAGTGGGATGTCGACTGTATATTACAGCCGACATCCGATGAAGATGGAGCGAGCACAGCTCCTATGCCCGCTTCATCCTCAGGGCGTTACTATACGCCCATTTTCGGGAAGGGGTTAATATAAAAAGGGTTGTTTTTTTTTTACACAGCTTTCTCTGATCTCCCCACGTATCTCATAGAAGTGAGGAGATCAGAGAAAGTGACAGGAGCTTTCTCCTGCAGGCGACGTCACAGACGGCTGTGATTGGTCAGTCTTCAGAGACTGACCAATCACAGCAATCGCCGGCATTGGGGACTGCTAATTGGTCCCCAGGCCGGTAGCAGAGACGGTTAGCTGTCAATGACAGCTGCCGCCGCTGTTCTGTCACTATGTGATTTCACATAGTGACAGTTTATTCCTGCGCCGTAATAGTACGTCGAAGGTACGCTGGAATAAGCGGCCAGCGACGTACTATTACGTCGAAGGTACGCAAGGGGTTAAGAAACGCAGCCTTTTACGACATGTATAGTTTCAATGTTATTTGAGTACTTTTGCCACGCACTTGGGCTGCCACCTATCCTTTTATGCTCCACCGGTTAGAGGATTTTTCTTTAAAACATACCTAACTTGGGATCATCCAACCTTACATCAGGCCTTTCAGGTTTGAGCTACCGCTCCACGATTATTCTACTCTAACTGTACACCCCTATGTCTCTGTAGAGTCTTTCCGGAGCTATTACAGCTCTCCTTTGACATCTACTCAAATAGAAATGGGGTTTGATATATTTTCCACCTATAATCTGACTCTGACATCAAGCCTTTCCCGGAACTACAGGAGAGGTTTACCCTTTCCTCCTCCAAAATATTTGCAGACTTAAGAGTCAAACATTCATTTCAACGGATTCTCACTCCCTAGTTTTGGGCTTTCGCGTCTTAATAGACATTTAATCTCCACTTTCTAGAACCTTCTTTCCCGAAAATTCAGGGAATCTACACTCTCCCCACTTAAGACGGGGTGGGATAGAGATGAGGGTCCATTGACGGAGGATGAATGGGTTAGAGCCCTTTCCTCCCCTAAACTATTGTCCTCCAATCATAAGTGACCATTTAAATGAAATGTATCATCGCCTTATTTATTTTTGAATCAAATTAAAACTTTATAATGAGACACTCAGTATGTAGATGACCAATTGACTTCTATAGAAGAGTGTTGTGGGCATGCTCGATGGCATTTACAGATGTCACTCTGCAGGGGGAGGAGGTGTTCTGACCTCATGACTTATTGTCAGTAGTGTGATCCTGTCATCTGCCTCTAGTTTTATAACAAAAGTGTTACGTTTCAATTAGATGGGATACCTGTGCAAAACGTATTCACTGTATATTGGTTTGACACCAACTACTGTCCCTTTTTGTTTTTTACATGGGAATCTTGCTACTCAATGGGTATGTGGTACAAGAGCTGTCCTTTACTTACATGGCATTTTCTTCCTTTTCCTCTGGTTTGGTTTCCAGGTCATCCTCCACTGTTGTAGGTTTACTGTCCTCATCCATCCAATCTGAGACCTGTTTTAGGGCACTTTCCACTGTAGACACCATGTTCTGGACAGCTTCCAACTCTTCTGGAGATGGGTATATTGTAGAGTGTTTTGCCATGACATGGCGATCATCATTAGCAAATGATCGAATGGATCTCTGAAATAATGCAAGGGGGTTGAGATTAAAAATAATAAATCACGGATAATATTGTATAAAAACACATTATTATAGTGACGAGGAGCAACATTTGAGATTTATCTTCTTTGCCGTGTGCCATAGCACAACAAATCATCTTTTTAGTTTGTTCCAGGAACAAGTATTAGATGAAGGTTACATCGGTAGCCAAGTCTTCCAAGACACAGCCCAACTTAAGAACTAAAAGTGCAAACAACAACAGAAGACAGCGTAACTCCATAAATGGCAGAACGAAAAGCGATCCAAAGTTTGAGATCATTTGAAGGGATTGATCCGATGCAATATTCAGTAATAAATCAAGTAGAAAATAGAGGAGCGCTCCCTCACTATATAGGAGATGTCATGTATTCACAGATCGGAAAACTGAGAAATGCAGAGATCTCCTTGACACCAACAACGGAGCCATCTTCCAGTCTATATCTGCTCAAAAACAAAAAGACGCCTACAGAATATATATATTAGGGAACAATATCTTAAATTATGAGCAGTACTCATTTTAAGTGCCACCAAGAAGAAGTATTTTGTACCTGCATCCACCCAAAAAACCTTGAGTGAAGCAATGTGAGAAAAGTCTGGTCTGTCAGTCAGCGGCTCTCGGCCTATTAGGATGCTGGGAGTGTTCTCAACATTGTTTGTCGGAGAGCGGAAGACTGACAGGTCACAGCTCCCCTCACAATGCTCCTCCTTCCTGTCCGTTTCAGATAAAGTAAAAAAGAGAATGAATTAAATTTAAAAAAATAAGACCATTCTTTTTAGGCTGGGTTTACACTGCATTTGTTGTGAAAGTTTAAAAGTATACACCAGGAAAGCTCCCGGCTTATGCGTTAAATCTTCCCATAGGCCCTCAATCACCAGTTGGAGGCCCAAAAAAAAAAAAAAAAAAAGTGTACTTTTCGCCTCTGTTGGGGCTGTATACCTGTATATGTCAGAATATGTATGGCATCCATGTAAAGTATACTTCAGGAGCTGTTCCCCCCCGGTGCGGCTGAAACCGGCATTACATTACTTTACTTCATGATACTGTCCTTTTATATTGTATTTTAAATAGACCGTAGGCCCAGAAGGTTACAATAAATCTAAAGGTGTCTCGATCTTCCGGATAACTCCTATCCCTCACACATAAAAAGGAAAGACATTCTGATCATGGTCTCTCTGCTAAATATCTTGTATATATAAAAATGTTGTATACCTTGCCAGAAACATTTAATCCCCTTCTACAATTCGGTGTACTTGCACTTGTAACCAGATGTGATTTAGTTGAGACATTGGTGGAAACTTATCTCGTATACTGAATAGCAAAAGAGAGTGATGTCCTCATATCCTTCCGCCGAAACGCACTTTAATACCATAACACTCCGTCTATAAACTGGTCTAAGCTTTCAGCGGGCCACAAAGCCGTGGGACAAAGGGAAGAATGAGAGGAGCGCAGGAAGCTTCATAGTAACAATGACTACACTAAATTCCTTTTCTGTTGGCATAGCTATCCCAGCCAGTAAAATAACACATTTACGTCTCGTCCTTTTGTCCCAGAGTATTAAATAATAATGGTGTCGATCGTTTAATCCCCAATATATTAAAGCGTGGTCAGGGTCTTTATCGGATTTCTTATATGCTTTATTCCTATATTGTATCGCTTTGCCATTCTCGTTCTACGATTTAAGTACAGAAGACCTCACAATGCAGAACAGGCCGGCTACTTCCCTTCTCAGCACATGAAGTGCCATGAAAAAAAAAATCACACCTAGGGGTCACAACAATGACATTACAGACGTTCTTTATTTTCTCATGCTTCGCCATGGACAGCCCAGCTGAAGCCGCTATTTTATTTAAAAGCTGGATAAAGCAATAGAAAGACTCAGCAGATGCGACTGCAGGAGAGTCTGGACAAGGTCTAATGCTATTCACATTGGAAAGGCTGCAGGTTTTTGAAGTGTTCCTATGTATTCAGGATGGATTCCAGATGCAGATTCTTACTTTTCACAATGTATCCGTGTGGGACCTACATTTGGAGGATACATGATGGATATGTTATGATTTTGTATGAATTTCCAAATGTCCTATAGAGTATTACAGGCAAATAGTTGTAGTTCTTTTAAACGTGTTTTTAAAGGGACAGAGCAATTTACATAGAGTGTGCATAATCCCTACAACTGCAAAGTAAGAACTTATTGCTTTTCATCAGATCTGACACATGATCTCTGAGACAGATTAAGATCTGTAAAATAAGAGCCCACATATAGTGCCACTTACTAATATGCCACGTGTCAAAATGTGGCCGATGGCTAATAATTTTGTGACATGCGGCTGAAGGGGGAAATATTGAATATGTAGTCGGGATACTTACATAGAGATGTTGGGGTTGGTGACTGTGGATGTGTAGATTGGGGGGGGAAGGTATGGGAAATCATTGTTTGTTGAAATGCCCTGTACGATGGATAAAGGGGTGAACTTAAGGGTAGAGATCCTCTATGCAAGAACAATATTTCGGCTGTTCCACAACTAATAAATTCCCCTGTCTCGGCTGTCGAGCAAATCTTTTCCAGGTGGGTCAATTTCTCTGGTGGAGTGCAGGTCACCAGTAACCAGGGGAACATTAATGGGTTATTCCCATCTTAAGACTTTTATGGGATATTCACAGGATAAAATGTCCCAGCTCTGGGGGCCGCACCTATATCGAAAAAGGGGGTCAGCAGGCAGGAATGGGGTTGTCAGACATTTACCCTGCGGAGATGGCATAAATGTCCGAGACCTCCATGCCTATAGGGTCCTTATGCAGTACAGAAGGCATGTACGCCCCTGGTGGGACACTCGCTGAATATGTTTGGATGCTATTTTTGCTCTAATCTCCACCCCGCTAGTTCTCAGAACCACTAGAAGATCCCCATTAAAGAGGCTCTGTCACCAGATTTTGCAACCCCTATCTGCTATTGCAGCAGATAGGCGCTGCAATGTAGATTACAGTAACGTTTTTATTTTTAAAAAACGAGCATTTTTGGCCAAGTTATGACCATTTTTGTAGTTATGCAAATGAGGCTTGCAAAAGTCCAAGTGGGTGTGTTTAAAAGTAAAAGTCCAAGTGGGCGTGTATTATGTGCGTACATCGGGGCGTTTTTAATACTTTTACTAGCTGGGCGCTCTGAAGAGAAGTAACATCCTCTTCTCTTCAGAACGCCCAGCTTCTGACAGTGCAGATCTGTGACGTCACTCACAGGTCCTGCATCGTGACGGCCACATCGGCACCAGAGGCTACAGATGATTCTGCAGCAGCATCAGCGTTTGCAGGTAAGTCGATGTAGCTACTTACCTGCAAACGCTGATGCTGCTGCAGAATCAACTGTAGCCTCTGGTGCCGATGTGGCCGTCACGATGCAGGACCTGTGAGTGACGTCACAGATCTGCACTGTCAGAAGCTGGGCGTTCTGAAGAGAAGAGGATGTTACTTCTCTTCAGAGCGCCCAGCTAGTAAAAGTATTAAAAACGCCCCGATGTACGCACATAATACACGCCCACTTGGACTTTTACTTTTAAACACACCCACTTGGACTTTTGCAAGCCTCATTTGCATAACTACAAAAATGGTCATAACTTGGCCAAAAATGCTCGTTTTTTAAAAATAAAAACGTTACTGTAATCTACATTGCAGCGCCTATCTGCTGCAATAGCAGATAGGGGTTGCAAAATCTGGTGACAGAGCCTCTTTAAGCGATTCCCAGCGCAGCTATCTTTGTTTTTTCCCCTCTGCCTTCAAAACAGACACATTTGTTTTTATTTATTTTTTCCGTCTACATTTCATATGCAGGACGAGTCATTTTTAATGGCACCATTTAATGTACCACATAATGTACTAGGAAACGTTTAACAATTATTATGTGGGGTGGAATGGAAAAAAACTGCTTTTTCCTTCATAGTTTTTTGGGTTTCGCTTTTTACGGCTTTCATTGTGCGGTAAAAATGACATGTATTAATCGCAGAATAAAGTTAACATTTACAGCGATGCCAAATTTATCCAGCTTTGTTAAAAAAAAAAAAAAAACTGTCTTGTGTCACCATATTCTGAGAGCCATAACTTTTTTATTTTTGCGTCGATGGAGTTGTGTGAAGGCTTGCTTTTTGCAGGACGAGCTGTAGTTATTAATGGCACCAGTTTGGGGTACATAAGACCTTTTTATCACGGCTTACTTTTTTTTTTGAGGAGAGGTTACCAAAAAACAAGAATTTTGGCATTATTCTTTATTTCTTTTTTAAAGCGTTTACTGTGTGGCATCAACGTTATATCTTAATAATACAGACTTTAACAAATCCCGGTCAATGGAGAGGTGGCCGCCCTTGCTCAGCTCTTTGTCTAACTCCCATAGACTTTAACCTCTTCTCGACATTACGGTACGGCATAGCCGGGAAAGGGAAGTATGGAGCGCGCTCCATACCAAGGTGCTGGCTGTATGTTACAGTCGACACCTCACTGTAATGGTCGAAATCAGTAATAACTCCGATCCCGGCCCTTCAACCGTTAAGATTCTTGGTGTCAATAGCGACCACAGCATGTAAACCCTAAGGGTATGTGCACACAACCTATTTCCAGACCCAATTCAGGCGTTTTCCGCCTGAAAAGACGGCTCCAATACGTCGGCAAACATCTGCCCATTGCTTGCAATGGGTCTTACGATGTTCTGTTCAGACGAGCTGTCATTTTACGCGTCGATGTCAAAAGACGGCGGGTAAAATTACGCCTGCGTCAAAGAAGTGCAGGACACTTCTTGGGACGATTTTGGAGCCGTTTTTCATTGACTCCAATGAAGAACAGCTCCAATTACGTACGTAAAGGAATCCGCAAAATACGCGAGTACATGCAAAAACGTCTGAAATTCAGTAGCTGTTTTCGCCTAAAAACAGCTCCGTAATTTCAGACGTATTTTGCGTTGTCGTGTGAACATACCCTTAGAAAGAGGGGGAGGAATACTTGTCATGGCAGCCTAATAAAGGCCCCCAGTTCTGCCATCTTTGTCCTCCTATTTAGCCCTAATGTACTGTATTGTGTCAGCAATCGTATGTTCAAGGGGGAAAAAAAGATGTCGAGGTCTGGGAGCACTTGGGCAACAGTGACCATAACATGGGAAGTTTCAAAGTAATATTCAATAAAACAATATAAAGGGGAACTACAAAAACCTGGAACTGTAGGAAAGCAACATTAAAATCGACTGAGGGAAGCACTTATTCTTGGTCACTGGGATCATATAATGGTAAATAGGAATAGTGAAGATAAATGGGGAGTTTTTAAAGATATGTTACATGAATCGTGTAGTAAGTTTATACCCTCTGGTAACAAAATGTCTAGAAATATAAGAAAACCAATATGGATGAATAGGGGAGCACTACATTTAATAAGAGAAAAACAAAAAGCTTTCAAAACATTGAAGGCTGAGGGCACAGAAAAAGCATTCCGGACTTACAAAGATCTCAATGGGAAATGTAAAAATGAACTTAAGTTAGCAAAGTTATTCACAGAAAAAAAAACAAAAAAAAAACGTTGTCACTCTTGGAATGCGGGGAAGAAAAAAACGAAAATGAAAAAAAATGAAATATGGCTGCGACAGGGAGGGGTTAATGAAGAGAGCTGCACACAAGTGGCCTGGCATTAAACGGAGAATAAGGGACCCGGGACCATAGCGCTCCATTGACCACATGTAAGCCAAAAGAGTGTCCTCCTGGCATAATTTAAGGAGGTATGCGTCGGAGTACTTTTTTTTTTTTCCAAAATCCAACGGCACATCAGATTGCAGCAGAAAGATCTCAAAGTCACCTTGAATGTGAAACGGTCTGATAGTGACACTCGACCAGAAAATATTCTTTGTTAAAATCTCCTTTAGATCTGTTCAATCATTTTTCTCCAACCGAAGATGTTAAATAATTAGGTTTAATTCGATTTGGTTTACAGTGGGGCTGTATAGATCCCGGTCATCATAGGTCCATGGTTGTAAAATGATGTTGGATCATCTAGAGCAGGGGAGCTCAATCTGGGTGTTGGTTGTTACATCCCCGTTCACCACTGAATATCATTTACAAATAAGTGCACAATTCTGGACAGTGTACGGTAAATGGTGTAATACCCTGCTGTGCTGTAATACCCTGCTGTGCTGCTGTGCTGCAGACTGTGCGCAGGGATCTCTCTGCTCTGCAGCACAAGATGAAGACACAGATAGAAGATGAAGCAATTTACATCCTGCCCTCTATATCTAAGGGTTATGCATGGACCTGCTGCCAGAGACCTGAAGAAGCTGCTCCGTGCGTGACGAGTAACCAGGGATGCTGATCATAAAGCAGCACGTCTCCTGCCTCGGACAAGTGGATCTTTGTATGTCCGGAGCTGCAAGCATGTTTCCGCAGTACAGGACTATGTATGAGGGACACTCGGGGGGGGGGGGCTTTGTTTGGTCAGACTGCCCTCGATAAAGAAAAGCATTTCTGAGAAAGATTGACTAAGAAAATCAGAAATATTACTCATTTTGGGTGAGGATTCCCACTGAATAATTCATGACACTGCGCAGTACAAGACATATGACTGGGGGTTTAAAACCCCAGTCAGACGTAGCAGTGTATTTCGCAGCGGATTTGAGGGCATGCTGTGGTTTTTCATATCCGCAGCAAAGCTATCATGTTGCAGATTTTTCTTCCACGTCACTTGAACTCGTCTATAAGGTTACATATGTTATATAATTGATAAGGTGGAAGAAAAAAAAAGAAAAAAGACACAGGTCCATTAAGTCCAACTTATAATACTACCATGTTAACCCAGAGGAAGGCAAAATCCCCATGAGGTTCATCCCAATTGCCTCATTAGGGGAAATATTCCACCCTAACTTCAAATATCAGAATAAATCCCTGGATCAACATCCCATCCCAAGAATCTAGTACTCATAACCTGTAATATTATATTTTTCAAGAAAGGCATCAAGGCCCTTCTTGGACTTGTTCAAAGAATCAACCATCACAACATCCTGTGGCAGAGAGTTCCATAGTCTCACTGCTCTCACAGTAAAGAATCAACCATCACAACATCCTGTGGCAGAGAGTTCCATAGTTTCACCGCTCTCACAGTAAAGAATCAACCATCACAACATCCTGTGGCAGAGAGTTCCATAGTCTCACTGCTCTCACAGTAAAGAATCAACCATCACAACATCCTGTGGCAGAGAGTTCCATAGTTTCACCGCTCTCACAGTAAAGAATCAACCACCACAACATCCTGTGGCAGAGAGTTCCATAATCTAATTGCGCTCACAGTAAAGAATCCCCGTCTGTGATGGTGGTGAAACCTTTTTTCCTCTAGACATAGAGGATGACCCCTTTTCATTGTTACAGGCCTAGGTGTAAAAAGATCATTAGAAAGATCTCTGTACTGTCCATATATTGTACATCATAATTAGATCGCCCCCCTAAGCCGTATTCTAAACTGAGTAGCCCCAAGTTTGATAACCTTTCTTGGTACTACAATCCACCCATTCCCTTAATTACCTTGGTCAACCTTCTTTGCACCCGCTCCAGTTCTAGTTCTATCTATAGAGAGGTGCCCATAATTGTTAACAATATTCCAAATGTGGTCTGACTAATCATTTGTATAGATGCAAAACTATGTTCTTGTCATGAGACTCTGCCTTTTTTCATGCATTCTATGATTTTATTTGCCTTGGCAGCAGCTGCCTGGCACTGGTTGCTAAAAGTTACGTTTACTGTCCACAGATACCCCCAAATTTTTTTTCAGGGGAAGTTTTACCTAGTGCTTTACCATTTAAGGCATAATTATAGATTTGTTTCCTAGGTCCAAGTGCATAACCTTACATTTATCCAAAATTAAACTTAATCTGCCCTCGCCTCCAGCTTCCCCAAATCCCTCTGTAATATTATATTATTCTCCTCTATGTTAATTACTTTACAGAGCTTAGTATCATCTGCAAATACTGAAAGTATACTCTGTAAACCCTCCACAAGGTCATTTATAAACATATTATGAAGAAGAGGACCCAATACTGACCCCTGTGGAATCCCACTGGTAACTGCGACCTACTCTGAGGATGTACCATTAATTACCAGCCTCTGTTTTCTATCACTGAGCCAGTTGTTGACCCAATTACACATATTTTCCCCTAGTCCCAACATTTTCATTTCATGCATCAACCTTTTATGAAGCACAGTATCAAACGCCTTTGAAAAGTATAGATACACCACATCCACAAGGCCCTTTTACGCTGGCCAATTATCGGGCAAACAAGCGTTTAAAGAACGCTCGTTCCTGATAATTACCCTGTATTCATCTGCTGATCGTATCGTTTTAAATGTCTAAAATATTATCGTTGTCGGCAGCACATCTCCCTGTGTAAACAGACATGCTGCCGACATAAAAATGTATGGGGACGAGCGATCGGAGTAACAAGCGCTCGTCCCCATTCTAGCTCCTCGTGAAAGGAGCCAATGAGCGCCGATCAACGAGCTGTCTCGTTGATCAGCGCTCGTTTACATGGCCTAGGTCGGGCAGTGTAATACCAGCTTTACCCAGGTCCAGTCTAGAACTTACCTCCTCATGGAAGATAATCAGATTGGATTGCTGATGCTGTGTTAACAGTTTATTTGCATTAAGATACTAGAGAATAGCATTTCTTAGAAATATTTCTAATATTTCTTTAAATATTTTACCCACAACGGAGGTTAAACTTACAGGTCTAAAGTTTCCGGGCTCACAGGATAGGGGATACATGTGTGTTCGCTAGGGGTCTGACCGCTGGGACCCCCAGCGATAAGGAGTACGGGGAGCCGAAAGTCCCCCGAAGTTCTCCAAGAGTAGCTTAGG
Organism: Rhinoderma darwinii; assembly: GCF_050947455.1. Taxonomy (NCBI): domain Eukaryota; kingdom Metazoa; phylum Chordata; class Amphibia; order Anura; family Rhinodermatidae; genus Rhinoderma; species Rhinoderma darwinii. The sequence continues at coordinate 26,042,942 of NC_134694.1, read as the reverse complement.
ACTTCCGGGGTCTGTGTCCGGCAGCTCCATAGAAATGAATGGAGCACCGGTCACGCATTCGCACAAGCCCTACCGGCGCTCCATTGAATTCTATGGAGCTGCCGGACACAGACCCAGGAAGTCTCATGCTTCTCATAGAGCACTTGGGGGTAGTTTCAGACCCCCGTTCTCCTTATCGCTGGGAGTCCCAGCGGTCAGACCCCCAGCGATCACACACGTATCCCTTATCCTGTGGATAGGGGATACATATGTTTTGTGGGACAACCCCTTTAACGTTGGAATTTCACACACCGTTTACTCGTGTGTGTGTGTGTGTGTGTGTGTGTGTGTGTGTGTGTGTGTGTGTCGTCCCCAAAATAAATAAAAAAAGTAAAAAATGCTGTAGCCTTATGCTACTTGAAAGTCTATGGTAAAATATGAGAAAGCCCACACAGCATTTTGGTTTGTGGCATTTGTGAAGTTTTTTTTTTAAACCGAATTATGCTCTGGGTATGGCTTTTTCCCCTAGGCTTCTCTAAAGCATTGGAATAACGCAAGTATAAGAGGACACTAAATTAAAAATACCACCAAAAACACGTTTCATTTAAAAAAAGCTGGCATTTGTGTTTTTTATAGTAGTTTAATTTGTTGCCGACACAGGACGAGAATATTCGTCCTGAGTAGCGGGGGCTTGCTAGGACAAGCATTCTCGTCCTGTGTGACACACGTGCAATTAGAACCGGGGCAACGGCTTTATTACACAACTCTAACAGCGGAGATAAGAGAAACCTCTTCTCTCCACCATTAACCCCGTGAATGGCGCGATCAAAGCGGACCGCGGCATTCAATGGGAAAATGAGAAGGGGGGGATACCCCTTTGATTGTGTCACAGGAAATCCCTGTGACGCGATCGAGGCACACACCATATATGAACAGAGCCCAGGGTCCCTTGAAAGACCCCAGGGCTGCCTGACCATATTTCCTGTTAGGGCATACTGAGGTATGTCCTAACAACTGCCTGTGCACAATCAGTACACAGCCTAATATACTGGCATATTATATAAGCCAGTACATTATAAAGATTAAAAAATAAAAATGAAAAATCCGCATATGCAATATAAAAAAATAAATTAAAAAAAAGGTCATCTTAACTAAATCAACTTTACAAAATACAAGTCCTAAAACATTAAATAATATACACATATTTGGTATCGCCGCGACCACAACAACCTGTACAACAAATGTATAACATTATTTATGATCATCAATGTATGGCATATTAAAAATTAAAAAAAATGAAGCGGAACAGCTTTTTTTCTGCAGTTTTGCCAAAATAAAAATGTATATAAATTAAAAACAATAATGTAAATGTACCAAAAAATGGCACCTAAAGCACAACTCGTCCCGTCTCAACAGCTACGTCGAACATAAAATAAAAAAGTTATGAGCGCTGCATGCAAAAGAAATATATATATATATATAAAAAAGAAAAAAAAATGTTCTGTCAAGGCCAAAATTTGACGTGTCATTAAGAGGTTAAAAAGCCAGATGAAAACCCCTGTGTGAAGAAGGCCTTTAGTTGCTCACCAGTGTGCTTTTCTGTAAGAGCTGTAACAGTGTTACCTTGTGCGGACTAAGCTCCTACCGCTACTCACCATCCTGATGAATGGATTTCACTGTTGCTTCACGGCTTCTCTCTCTGCAGGTATCCACAGGAAAGCTACGGTGTGGCACAAACTCCACATATGTCTCCAGGTCCTCACACATCAGCTGCTCATTCAGCCAGTTTCATGTATTTACAGCGCACCGTACACCCCTAAATAGAGAAACCAAGATCGGAATTAATAATTAGAACTTCCAACAATTCATCCAGTATAAAATTCAACATAGACCATATAACACATCTGAATGAATTTGTCATTTTCACCTTTTACGTTGTAAAAAAACAAAAACAAGTTTATGAAAAAGGTTTCTCCGTAATTCTTTACGTTTCACAATTGGTAACCTAATTACGAATGCAAATTAAATCACTACAAAATATGAACACACAGTGGGGGGGGGGGGGGGAATCAGACGTGGCACATATTTTCCACTGTGGATTTTGTTGCGGATTAGCAGTGGATTTCCCTTTGTGCATTGCAAAAATGTAACTACACAGAAAATACCAGTGACAATTCTGCAACAAAAGGGGGTTGTAAAAACCCCCTACTGTACTGTCAATTGTACATGCATCAAAACATTGCAACCCAGATTATGGCTCTGACCTACTAAGACTGTGTGTGCTAAACAAAAAATATGGCAGTGTTGCTTACAGCAACCAATTATATCACTTCTTTCATTTTCAAAATATAAAAGGTGGAAATGGATTGGCCCCGGGCACCTCTGACACTTTTCTAGAACACTTTGAGCCTCAATTATGAAAATGGTTTAACCCCTTAGTGAGCAGCCTATTTTAGGCCCTAATGACCAAGCTATTTTTTCTGTTTTTCTATAGTCGCATTCGAAAAGCTATAACTTTTTTCATTTTTTCGACATAGTTGTATGAGGACTTGTTTTCTGTAGGATTAGTTTTACGTTTTAATGGCACCATTTTGGGGCACATATAACTTTTCTTAACTTTTTTTTGGGGGGGGGGGGGGAATAGAAAAAAACCCTGAAATTCTGCCATAGTTCCATGCGTTTTAAATGGACGCCGTTCACTGTGTGGCGCAAATAACACGTTACTTTTAGTTTATGGGACAGTACGATTACGACAATACCACGTATGAATATTTTTTTTTTTTTATGTTTTAAGACTTTTGCACAATAAAAACTCTTTTGAACTAAAATTATTTGTTTTTGCATCGTCGCAAAAAGCCGTAATTTTTTTTGGGGCTTGTTTTTTGCGGGACGAGACGTAGTTTTGATTGGTAATGTTTTGGGGTACACGGAACTTATTGATTAACTTTTATTATACATTTTTTGGAGGGCAATGGAAAAAAATTGCAATTTCGCCATTGTTTCTTGAGGTTTTCTTTTACGGTGTTCACCCTGCAGTTTAAATTACATATTAACTTTATTGTTTGAGTCATTATGGTCGCGGCGATACCATATATGTGTACTTTCATTTATTTTTTTACACGTTTACTAAATAAAACTATCGATTTATTTTTTTCTATCATTTTTATTTTACATTACTTACTTATTTTTTTTGTCCCACTAGGGGTCTTTACTATGCGATCTTCAGATTACCAGAGCATTATTGCCCGTCAGTGTAAAACTGACAGGCAATCTATTAGGACGAGCCTCTGGCACGTCCTAATAGGCATATACCCAGGGCAGACATGGGGGCTTTTATCAGGCCCCCGACTGCCATGGCACCCCATCGGAGGCCCGCGATTGCATTTGCGGGCCACCGATGGGTGAGAGGGGGAGCTCCCACCCTCTGTAAACCGGTTAAATGCTGCGATCGCTATTGACCGCAGCATTTAACGAGTTAAACGGCCATGATCTAAGTAAACTTCGATCGTGGTCGTAGGAGCAGGAGTCCAGCTGTCATCAGACAGCTGAGCCCCGACTCCGGCCTGCACGGGACACACGTGCAGGGCTTAGACTGGGCCGCCGTGAAAAGGCTGCGGCCTAGCCTAAGGCCCCTTAGTGACCGCCATGAAAAGGCTGCGGCCTAGCCTAAGGCCCCTTAGTGACCGCCGTGAAAAGGCGTATTAGTGGTCACTAAGGGGTTAAAAAACATAAAACAAAAACAAACCGGTCTTATTGCCCATAGCAACTACTAACAGTGCTGCTTATGACATGAACGCGGAGCTCTGATTGGTTGCTATTGGTAACAAAAGTATTTTTTTTTCTGTTAGACAGTTTCAATTAACGAGGCCCATTGTATCAACAACATAAATAACATTAACCCCTTCGCGCCATTTCACGTACAGTTACGTGATGGGAGATGGCCTTTTCGCGCATCTCCACGTAACTGTACGTGATGGAGATGAAGCTGGCTCAGGAGCTGAGCCAGCGACATCACCGCCGGGTGACAGCTGTATGTTACAGCTGGCACCCTGAGGTATCGGCCAGGACCGGAGCTAGCCTCCGATCCGACCGATTAACCCCTCACATGCTGCGTTCAATAGAGATCGCAGCATGTGAGGAGTTTATAGCCATCGGCACCCCAGCAACGTGATCGCTGGGTTGCCGGTGGCTGCAAAGGCGATCGGCGGGCTAATGCTTACCTCCCGATCAGCCTGTAACGGAATCCTCCTATGCCCCGTCGTCGGCGGGGCCCAGGAGGCTTCCGGTACCATTGGCAAGATGGCGCCGGCTCAGCTTCCGGCTCAGAAGCTGAGCCGGCGTGATCAGCAGTGGGTGTCCGCTGTATGTTACAGCGGACACCCCGATCTATCGGCAGGAACCGGAGCTAGCTCCGATTCCTGCCATTAACACCTTCAATGCAGCGATTCAATGCAATCGCTGCATCAAAGTGGTTTGTATGCAATCGGCAGCCTTGCCATGCGATGGCAAGGCTGGCGACTGCTACTATGGCAACAGGATGCCTAACAATGGCTTCCTATCTGCCATTACGTTAGCCGATTAGGCCCCGCCCGGAGGCGGAGCCTGATCGGCTTGCTGTCAGTGAACAACTGACAGTTCTAATACATTGCACTACATAGGTAGTGCAATGTATTAGAACATCAAACAAACAGTTGGACCTTCATGTCCCCTAGTGGGACTAAAGAAAAGTGTAAAAAAAAGTGTAAAAAAAGTAAAAATAAAAGTTGTAAAACATACAATAAAAGTTTCAAATAATAACACAAAACACAATCGCCCTTTTTCCTTTATCAAGTCATTTATTATTGAAAAAAATAATAAAGCCATACATATTTGGTATCGCTGCGACCGTAACGACCTGAACTATAAAAATATTATGTTATTTATTCCGCACAGTGAACGCCGTAAAAAAAAAAACTAAAAAATACTGACATAATTGCTCTTTTTTGGTCACTTTGTCTTCCAAAAATTTTAATAAAAAGTGATCAAAAAGTCGCATGTACCTAAAAATGGTGCCTATAAAAACTATAACTCGTCTCGCTAAAAATAAGCCCTCATACAGCTCCGTCGACGAAAAATGTAAAACCGTTATGGCTCTCACAACTTGGCGACAGAAAAAATCCATTCTCTTTACAAAAGTTATTTTATTGTGCAAAAAGTTGTAAAACATAAAAAGTGCTATAAATTAGGTATCACCGGAATCGGACTGACCTGCAGAACAAAAGTAACATGTAATTTATAATGCGTGGTGAACGCTGTATAAAAAAAACTAAAAAAATATGCCAGAATTGCTGTTTTTTGGTCACCATGCCTCCCAAATAAAAAAGGATAACAGGTGATCAAAAAGTCACATGTACCCCAAAATGGTACCAATAAAAAACTACAGCCCGTCCCGCAACAAACCAGCTGTCATACCACCACGTCTATGAAAAAATAAAATTAGTCAAGGCACCAATAAATCAGGAAAGAAAAATATGCAGTTGTGCCGGCTCGAGGGGAACATTTCTTCTGTTTCAAGTGGCGAATTATCAAGGCCCCTAAAATTAGGGAACCAGGAAGGGGAGGGCCCAAACATATCTGCTGGAAGCGAGGGCGCCCGTATTATACCAGGACAACACTTCCCAGCAAAATTCCCCAAACTTCAAAGGTGCCGAGTGTGGACCAAAAGGGGAATAAGTAAAGACCATTTATTAGTGCAACACCGGCCTGTGCAGAAAGGATTGTGTCACAGCGTAACACACATCTATGAATTATTTTATTGTTTTTTTTTACCCCACTATACCACCTGACTATGCCCCTTATATACTCCGCCTGCCTTACATATGCCCCCACATTATAAACGGAAACACCAGTAAGACTCCAAACAAAACTACTACAAGCAAAATCCACGCTCCAAAAGCCAAATGGCGCTACCTCCCTTCTGAGCCCTACAGCGTGCCCAAACAGCAGTTTACTTCCACATATAGGGCATCGCCATACCCGGGAGAACCCTTTTAACAATTTTTTGGGTTGTGTATCTCCAGTGGCACAACTGGGCGCCACATATTGGCATATCTATTGAAAAAACATTTTCACTCTGCAATATCGAGTGCACACCAATTTCTGCCAATCACCTGTGGGGTTAATATGCTCACTACACCACTAGGTGAATACCTTGAGGGGTGTAGTTTCCAAAATGAGGTCACTTCTGGGGGGTTTCCACTGTTTTGGTCCCACAGGGACTTTGCAAATGCGACATAGCGCCCAGAAACCAATCCAGCAAAATCTGCACTCCAAAAGCCAAATGGCGCTCCTTCCCTTCTGAGCCCTACTCTGTGCCCAAACAGCAGTTTATGACCACATATGGGGTATTGCCGTACACAGGAGAAGTTGCTTTACAAGTGTTGGGGTTCTTTTTTTCATTTATTTGTTGAGAATATGAAACATTTTCAGCTAAAACTACGTCTTATTGAAGAAAAAGGATTTTTTTTATTTTCACTGCCCAATTCTAATAAAATCTATGAAACACCTGTGGGGTCAAAATGCTCACTACACCCCTAGATGAATTCCTCAAGGGGGTGTAGTTTCGTGAATCGAGTCACTTTTGGGGAGTTTCCACTGTACTGGTACCTTAGGAGCTTTGCAAAAGTGACATGGTGTCAAGAAACCAATCCAGCAAAATCTGTGCTCCAAAAGCCAAATGGCACTCCTTCTCTTCTGATCCTTGCCGTATGCCCAAACAGCCGTTTATGACCACAAATTGGGTATTGCCGTACTCCAGAGAAGTTGCTTTACAAATGTTGGGGTTCTTTTATTCCTTTATTTGTTGAGAAAATGAAAAATTTTGAGCTAAAGCTACGTCTTATTGGAAAAAAATGTTGGTTTTTTTTATCTTCACTGCCCAATTCTAATAAAATCTATGAAACCCCTGTGGGTTCAAAATGCTCACTACACCTCTAGATGGATTCTTCAAGGGGTGTAGTTTCCTAAATGGAGTCACTTTTTTGGTGTTTTCACTGTTTTGGTCCCTTAGGGGCTTTGCAAATGTGACGTGGTCTCCGCAAACGATTCCTGCTAAATTTGATCTCCAAAAGACAAATGGCGCTCTTTCCCTTCTAAGCTCCGCCGTGTGTCCAAACAGCCGTTTATGACCACATGCGGGGTATTGTTTTACTCGGGAGAAATTGCTTTACAAAAGTAGTGGTGCATTTTCTCCTTTTAGTCCTTGTGGAAATTAGAAAAAATTAGCTAAACCTACATTTTCTTTGAAAGAATGTAGATTTTCATTTTCACGGCCTACTTCCAATAATTTCTGCAATAAACCTGTGGGGTCAAAATGCTAACTATACCCCTAGATAATTTCCTCAAGGGGTGTAGTTTCCAAAATGGGGTCACTTTTGGGGGATTTCCACTGTTTTGGTGCCGCAAGAGCCTTTCAGACCCGACATGGAGCCTAAAATATTTTCTAATAAAAAGGAGGCCCCAAAATCCTCTAGGTGCTCCTTTGTTTCTGAGGCCGGTGCTTCAGTCAATAAGTGCACTAGGGCCACATGTGGGGTATTTCTAAAAACTGCAGAATCTGGGCAATAGATATTGAGTTGCATTTCTTGGGTAAAACTTTCTGTGTTACAAAAAAAATAGATGAAAAATGAATTTCTGCAAAAAAAAAAAAAGAAATTTGAACATTTCACATCTACTTTGCCTTAATTCCTGTGAAACATCTAAAGGGTTAATAAACTTTCTAAATGCTGTTTTGAATACTTTGAGGGGTGAAGTTTTTAAAATGGGGTAACTTATCGAGGGTTTCTAATATATAAGGCCCTAAAATCCACTTCACAACTGAACTGGCCCCTGTAAAAATAGCCTTTTGACATTTTCTTGAAAATGTGAGAAATTGCTGCTAAAGTTCTAAGCCTTGTGATGTCATAGAAAAATAAAAGGATGTTCAAAAAACGATGCCAATCTAAAGTAGACATATGGGTGATGTTAATTAGCAACAATTTTGTGTGGTATTACTATCTGTCTTACAAGCCGATACATATAAATTTAGAAAAATGCTAATTTTTGCAATTTTTCGCTAAATTTTGGTGTTTTTCACAATTAAATACTTAATGTATCGAGCAAATTTTGCCAGTAACATAAAGTCCAATGTGTCACGAGAAAACAATCTCAGAATCGCTTGGATAGGAAAAAGCATTCCGGAGTTATTACCACATAAAGTGACACATGTCAGATTTGAAAAAATAGGCTGTGTCCTTAAGGCCAAAACAGGCTCAGTCCTTAAGGGGTTAAGGAGGAGTTGTCCCACATAGGACATTTATCGTCTATACACCGGACATATGTCTGATCACTAGAGGCTCCAATGCTGGGACCCCCACTGATCACTAAAATTAGGGTCCTGGGCCCCCCTAACACCTCACTGCATCACCGCAGTGAGGAGTGGTTTGTATGATGGAAAACACCAAGAATATTTCTAAGACCCATAGATATTACATATTACATCTTCATGTAGTAAGTACCTAATACTTAGTACATGCTTGTCTCTAAACATAGAAATGTGGTATAACATTTTTTTTTCCATACTCCTTTCCTTCCAATAAGGGGTTTGGCTTACTGGCAAGCGGAGTACACTCATCTGGAGCAACAGGGAACATGCGAGACCACCTCTCCATTCAAACTGCTCCTCACTACGGTCGTGTAGTGAGGAGAATGGGGGGCTCCAGACCTCCATTCCAGTGATTAGGGAGGGTCCCAGGGATCAAACATTTATCACCTATCCGGTGTGTAAGCAATAAAATAGAATCCCTTTCTTTCTATCCACTGCCAATAAACACCTATATCTGTAGAAAAGTATATTATTATGGTATGTTTCACTGATAATGATCGAACAATTAATAAAAGATTATAGATTGAGCGCTCTGTTATTGTAGAGACCCATGCTGGTCCATAACTACACGGGAAAGTGAGCGCTCGAGTTACGCCTCCTGACTCGTGAAAACATGATATTGATGGAACGAATATCAATATTAAAGAGGTTTTCCAGGCAATAAAAATTGATGGCCTATTCTCAGGATAGGGAATCAATAGCTTATGGGTCGGGGTCCAACTCCTGGGACACCCGCCGAGCAGTGATCTTGAAGCGGTTTCGTGCCAGTGCCGCTTCCCCTTCTTTTCTACTTGCTCACAGGTATTGCAGCCATTTCTCCTATGGACTTCGATGGGAGAAGAGGCTGCAATACCCGTTAATCGCCACTAAATGTGTGTTGAACATTCACAGTGAGCAAGAAGAAATGAAGGGGAAGCAGCGCTCGTGCGAGCACTGCAAACACTTCAAGACAGCTGATTGGTGGAGGTCCTGGGGGTTGGACCCCCGACCCATCAGCTGATTGGTGGCCTATCCTGGGGATGAGCCATCAATTTTTATTTGCTGGAAAACCACTTTAAGTTTTAGATAAATGCACAAATGATCTAAACAATGGACTGATGAAATAGACTATGAAATCCTTAGAAAATCATCCTTGTTCTTCTACATTGCCGCGTCACATAGTAGCAAGTAACTAAATGAATCCTAACGGTGTTCTCATTTTCTTTCATCCTCCCGATTATTGACTCAGTGGGAATGAAGCTGGATGGCGAGGTTATTGCACACATTGATCACGCTGCCTACTTATAATACCTCAGCGATCCGGCTTCCATCAGTAACTGCTCACAGGAAAGAGCGCTGGCACTTAGCAGCTGATAACAGCAGAAAACTTTTCTTTGGAGAGCTTTGGATACACAGATGGGGGATCAAACTGTGGATCGATGAGTGGCCACTGAGCACAGCAACATGTCTTCATTCAACGCTCACAGCAAATAACAAAGGGCATCCGCCTGCTCAGCTGTAGTTACAACTGCAAATTCATTTGTGAGCACACAAGCCATTAATGGCAACCTCTGTATGAAGAGAGAGATATATATATATATATATATACACACACACACACACACACACACACACACAGTATATAATATCTGCAGTGAAGGAAATAAGTATTTGATCCCTTGCTGATTTTGTAAGTTTGGCCACTGTCAAAGACATGAACAGTCTAGAATTTTTAGGCTAGGTTAATTTTACCAGTGAGAGATAGATCATATAAAAAAACAAAACAGAAAATCACATAGTCAAAATTATATATATTTATTTGCATTGTGCACAGAGAAATAAGTATTTAATCCCCTACCAACCATTAAGAGTTCAGCCTCCTCCAGACCAGTTACACGCTCCAAATCAACTTGGTGCCTGCATTAAAGACAGCTGTCTTACATGGTCACCTGTATAAAAGACTCCTGTCCACAGACTCAATTAATCAGTCTGACTCTAACCTCTACAACATGGGCAAGACCAAAGAGCTTTCTAAGGATGTCAGGGACAAGATCATAGACCTGCACAAGGCTGGAATGGGCTACAAAACCATAAGTAAGACGCTGGGTGAGAAGGAGACAACTGTTGGTGCAATAGTAAGAAAATGGAAGACATACAAAATGACTGTCAATCGACATCGATCTGGGGCTCCATGCAAAATCTCACCTCGTGGGGTATCCTTGATCCTGAGGAAGGTGAGAGCTCAGCCGAAAACTACACGGGGGGAACGTGTTAATGATCTCAAGGCAGCTGGGACCACAATCACCAAGAAAACCATTGGTAACACATTACGCCGTAATGGATTAAAATCCTGCAGTGCCCGCAAGGTCCCCCTGCTCAAGAAGGCACATGTACAGGCCCGTCTGAAGTTTGCAAATTAACATCTGGATGATTCTGAGAGTGATTGGGAGAAGGTGCTGTGGTCAGATGAGACTAAAATTGAGCTCTTTGGCATTAACTCTACTCGCCGTGTTTGGAGGAAGAGAAATGCTGCCTATGACCCAAAGAACACCGTCCCCACTGTCAAGCATGGAGGTGGAAACATTATGTTTTGGGGGTGCTTCTCTGCTAAGGGCACAGGACTACTTCACCGCATCAATGGGAGAATGGATGGAGCCATGTACCGTCAAATCCTGAGTGACAACCTCCTTCCCTCCACCAGGACATTAAAAATGGCTCGTGGCTGGGTCTTCCAGCACGACAATGACCCGAAACATACAGCCAAGGCAACAAAGGAGTGGCTCAAAAAGAAGCACATTAAGGTCATGGAGTGGCCTAGCCAGTCTCCAGACCTTAATCCCATCGAAAACTTATGGAGGGAGCTGAAGATCCGAGTTGCCAAGCGACAGCCTCGAAATCTTAATGATTTACAGATGATCTGCAAAGAGGAGTGGGCCAAAATTCCATCTAACATGTGTGCAAACCTCATCATCAACTACAAAAAAAGTCTGACTGCTGTGCTTGCCAACAAGGGTTTTGCCACCAAGTATTAAGTCTTGTTTGCCAAAGGGATCAAATACTTATTTCTCTGTGCACAATGCAAATAAATATATATAATTTTGACAATGTGATTAAATTTTTTTTTTTTAATATAATCTCTCTCTCACTGGTAAAATTAACCTAGCCTAAAAACTCTAGACTGTTCATGTCTTTGACAGTGGGCAAACTTACAAAATCAGCAAGGGATCAAATACTTATTTCCTTCACTGTACATATTCATGTCTATATATATATATATATATATATATATATATATATATATATATATATATATATATACACACACACACATACACACACACACACACACACACACACACACACACACACACACACACACACACACACACACGTGTATGGGAAGGAAAAAAAAATCAACCATGTGACCTGGGCCAGGCTTCTATTGATGGATTGCAAATCTGTCAATTGACATGAACGACCTTCCAAGTATTGCCAACGACCGCTACCCACAACAACTCCAAAAATAATTCACCACAGCAAATCAACTTTTTTACAGCTTCAGTTGGCATCAGTCACAGTCGCTCATGAACAGATGTGCTGCTGACAACGGATTTTTTTTCTTTTGCTCGTTTGTCGGCTAATCGCGAACGCGTTTACACGGGGCAATGATCAGGAATGTTCGGCCGATCATCTGCCTTTGTAAAGAGGCCTTAACCTTTAATTGCTGAAACCATAATGCCCCTTGGACTGCTCATAGTTTGCTGTAGTAGACAAGGCCATATAAACAGGGATAAAGCCCTACATTTTTTTTAAATCATACGGCTTTCTTTTTTGTCCACTTGACGAGTTGATGTAACCATGTCACGGTGTGTACCCTGAGATTCAGTCAATCCTTACGTAATACAATAAACCTTAGCAAACAGTGGCGACCACGGAAAATCAAGTTCAGTAAATGGCAGACCATAAAATATCCCATATAGATGTGCAGTAGACCTAGGTGAGACGCGGAGATCGAGATGTCACACTGCCCTGTTTCTGGTCACAGAATTCCCGCGCCCTGTCCTACTTACGGTCACATAATTCCTTTCTACCCGTAGTCTTATCATTTCATTTGGGACTAGATTACCAGGCAGCCGGCCCTGAAATTACAGTAGAAATAAATAAGTGGAACTGCATCTTCAAAGCAATCAGTAAAAACATAAGCCTCTTATGATGTACAACCCTCTTAGACAAATGCTTCACAGTCGTGCGGTCAGGAAATCCACCTATTGTGTGTGCAGACCCGCACGCAGCTGTACAACCATTTGTAGATCTAAATTTGTATCTCTAAGAAAGCATTTCATTCTAGATTCTAATTTTTGGCTGCCACCCCTAATTACAAACAGTCTCCGTGCCGTCTCTTTAAGCTGGCACCTCGAGCCTTCGCAGGTAATATTTCACAGGACACTTTGCGGCTGAAGAATTAAAAATAAAAATGTGCAAAGTTCTATTGCTGTATAATTTTATTCCTGGCTCGGAGCCAGCATTCACTCTCGAACAGCTTCCATCACTGTAGGAAACTGCATAAGTAGGTCAGCATACACAAGAAGGTTTTCAGGGCTCCTGGCTGGAGTATTTATCAAGTCTTTCAGCAATTTCTATTTTACGATGCAGCGGATCCCGGATACCACTCGCTTATAGCACTGCATTCACCCATCATTGAAAGCTTTAGTCCCGTCAACCCCACTGGTTCCCAATCTAGCACTTCTACAATGGTCGGACTCCAAGTCCTGAATCGCAGCAAATATGAAGGACATATAAATAAATAAATGCAACCAGAATGCTACATTTTTATTATCACAATAACGTAATTAAAACATGCCGATCCCGTTCCCCCAATTTCTGCAATGGGGGGGGCGGGACTGTCCCCATAACACACTGAAACCTTGGCCGATCCGGATTACTTTCATCTAATGTGTATGGACAATTCTAGCCTTACAAGAACGTGAGACGGGAAACATGAGATAATGGAATAAAATCTAACAGATCACCATAGAATATTTATAAAAACAAAATTCCAACAAACGTGGAGCAGGAGAAACCCCGTAATAGAGTTGTAAAATGTTATTTTAACGAAACTCAATCATTGTATAATGAAAAGTTAGGCAAAACACTAATGTATTTTCTGGTGCAATTCCTTGCCATTTTCAGATTCTCTACTTGTTGTCAGTGAATAGAAACATTCTTGTTTACGTTTAGAAGCGGAAACGCAGTACATACCTCGTCCTACGGTCCATCACAGTCATTTAGTCTATCGATGTAGCAATCCGAAGATATACACGGTTGTCTATATCGGATTGGAGCATAAAGCCGGTCTTGCACATATGATGAAAAAAACAAATTGTTCCGAACCTGCTGATTTTGCAGGGATCAGCCAACTATATAATGTGTAAGGAGGGGTCTCCCAACGCTCCCTGATGACAGATGTCAGGGGAAAGAAGGATCAGTCACGTTGGATTTCAACACGCCAAATCATTTGTTCCCGCGGCAGATAAGTGTCATCAGATGACCAGGACAGATGCTCATCCCTTGAGTAAACATCTCAACAACCACGAGGAATTGAAATCAAGTCGATTTGAAAAATTGTACATAACTTTTGATTCTAAAATGAATATGTTTTGTTTGCTAAACTAGAAATAAGCAGCAGCAGCTCATCTATTGCAATAATGCAAATGCACTTAGTAATGGGGGATGGAGAATTCTGTTGCTAAACAAGTCTGATTCGTGTCATTAAAAATGTTCCCAAATAATCCCATGGTGATAAATAATTTATTATGTACCCTACTGTATATGGATTCAGGTTATCAGGAACACTTTCTCCAATGGATCCTAGACCAAAATACCGAAAATACCCAAGGGCTTTATCATAAAACCAGCTTTCAGCCTAGAGCTATAAGCAGTCCACGGGGAACAAGCCAGTCCTCTGTATACATTCAATAGGTTACCAGCACATCATTACAGGAAAGATGCACTGAGCAATACCTCCAGCAAAAACACTCAATTATGCCATTCACCATGCTGTTCTCCGCATTATAAATGCCATTACCCAAAAGAAGACAAGTTATGCATTCGGGTATTATTCACATAGTGCATAAGACACTGGAAATACCCACCTGCCACCACAGAACCCTGTTCTGCCTATTGCTGTAACCCACTTAGACTTTCAACTACTGAATAACAATAAAGATTTTGGGCAGTAATGTCTTCAGAACAGACACTTCGGAGCAAGTCGGACTGGTGTATTTAAACATTAAAGGGGTCCTCTGGTTACAGCACATAAAAGGTTATTTATTATACATTGTATAATGAAAAAAGTTATACAATTTTCCAATTTACTTTCTGGATCAACTCAGATGTTCATAACTTCAGGTCCGAGGGACTGACGGATTCAATGAATAGCGCTAAATACAGCTGCTCTGTATAGGGAATACAGGGCAGCTATATCTAAAAAAAAAAGTAAAAATAATTATTAATAAAAAGTATTTACAAATTTACACAAAACACACAGATACACGTTTTTATTAAAAAAATAAATAAATAATTGTTTTGCCTTTCAAAGCTTTACATAGCCCGTCTGGTGTACCAGTGTGGTCATCACATGACCAACATGGATTTTTAATCCTGGTGGTAGTAAAAGGTTCCTACAGCCCGCGAAGATCGTAAGGACCACGAGGAATGGGTACAGAAATTAAATTTGGAAAATTACATAACTTTTCATTATAACCAATGACGCTGATTGGTCAGCGTCATACACTCCTCTGTACAACGCCCACTTGGCCATATAGTAAAACACGCCCAGTTGTCCATTGAGAAACTCATTAGCATAAAGCATAAATAGGTCATAACTCAGTCAAAAATGATCGTATTTCTAAATAAAAAACACTGCAGTAATCCACATTACAGCGCCGATCACATCATGTACAAGATAGGGCACTTATAATGTGGTGACAGAGCCTCTTTAAAACAAAAACAGCTTTCACTTACTCCTCACTACAAGTAATTACATTTAACAGAAAACTTCTTGTTTTTTTACGTCTTGGGACATACCTGATGAATTTCCATTTAAGGCTTTAAAGCTTGTACAATATTTGATAAAAGCGAGCACTATTAAATATTGCAGATCTAGGTTGGCCTGTAGACCAAATCTATGCTTTCAGTGTATTAAATATTAAGCCGCTGCACTTGGATTCCTTGTCAACAATATCTCTTCTTCCTGCGCTACATTAACAACAGAATGTTAAAAGGGATGCAAATAGTCCTGAACTAGAGATTAAAAAGGCCCCGTTGGGTTGGATGCTTCTAGAGCAATCGCAAGCTATATAAAGAAAGAGCGGATACTTTGCACGGTTCTGTTTTAAATCTGTCTGAACAGATTTGTGAAAAGAACGTAAATGTATAAAATAGCAAAATATCCCACCCGTATTGGTCAGATGTGGAATAAATACAGCCTAAGCTATTGTCACAGTTATTCTTTGGTGGAAGAGCAGATTCTTTGTCTGCCCCCGATAGGTCCTCCCCCACCAGAAGGGGGCACCGTTCGTTAATTGTATCTCTCTGATCAACTCTGCATCTGGGTCAGCTCGGCACAATCTGGACAGGTTTTCAGCTTCTGAATGTCAACAATGAACATTTCCATTCATTCAAAGCAAACAGTGATCAAAACAGCGCTCCATAAAAACAAACAAGTATGACGGTCGGTCAAATATTATTTCAGGTCTATGGTCAGCTTTTAAGGCATGCCCGTCAGCTCCAAGCCACTGCAAAGAGCAATATCCATCTACCTGCTATCAGCCGTTGGCAGGGAAATAACTGATCATACAGACATACATGTGAAAACAAACAGAATATATGGTAGGAACGCAAGGAATGCCGCCATTCATGTACTAAGCCACATTGTCAAATGACATACAAACTTCTGTACCGGTTTGTTTAACATGGTTATGTATTCAGTCGCCTAGTTACAAAATGCTTCAGTCAAAATGATAGTGGGTTCCAAATGTACCATACATTACACCTACTACCCAAAACACCTCCAGTAATGGATCATGTTACACTTTATAGATCCGGTTATTATAAGATACGTTAGATAAGATAGGAACATTGAACTAGTGGTCCCCACTACACCGATCAGGATACTTGGTACATGTTCCTTCATCCCTTATTAAGCTTCTCAGCAAATCAGAAAATCGAAGATGGGTCTGTGGCACAACATGGGAAATGGGCCCACATGTATAGCAGATGGAATCTGTCCCCCACAAAATCAGCTGTTTGACGGGGTCTTGAGAAGCCAGAACTGCAATCAGCATAGCGTTAATGTGTTTCCACCAGTAAAAAAACAACCCAGAAAGAGCCCAGATTGACACTTTGGGGGCCCATTGAGTAGGTAGAATTGCTTTGGAATAGTATAAATAAATCCATCTAAAAGGAAGCCTGCCCTGGAGACAGACTCTGTTTAAATGTCATGTGTCCCCCAAAATGTCAATCCTTCACCTTATCAGCACAATAAAGCGAACAGACTGTAGAGACGATTTACAGCATCAATATACATTTCGGCTACCTTTGGCTCTGTTCGCTTGTGCGTCGAAGGCTTAATTAAGTCCGGTCAAACAACATACACCATGGCGAATATCTGACGGAACCCATTAAAGTCAACGGGTTCTGTGGGGTGCCCTTGGTGTCCATCATGAGATCCGGTGCTACGGTTTTTGTTTTTTTTTATTCTGCTTCTATGACAGAGCAGAACAGCGGAAGACAAGAACGCAGGTGTGTACGAGACCTTAGTCCACAATTATCCCACTGCAGATGATTGAAGGTGAATGCTATGAAGAGATACACACAGATATTCATCCAGTAACAGAACTATTGAGGGGGAGTGTGAACAAAAAGAGTGAGAATACAAGGTGTTAGGCTGACAACCTTGCGGATAAAACGAGGAAACGTGTGACTACATAAAAAGAAAAATCACTGTGAAATAGCAGGGATAAAATGACTCCATTGTTTATTGCGGTTTTGTATGAACATTTTAACCACTTCTAGATCCCACATCAGACACATTGCAACAAATAGAGACAATGTTATGAATGCTGGCAAACAATTACAATAGGGAAACAAAGGCAGATCTGTACTGCTGGATAAAAGGAGCCCAAGACAATACGTAAAAGAGACTTTCCTGCCTACAAACCAGCAGAACGGGGTCTCGGATCAGGCCAGATATGTAAACAGGTAATGTAACTACACCAGTATTGGTGGGTGCACGTTTCTAATTCACACAATGTAAAAAATCAAGTGGGTTTTCTCCCATTGTGTCGATACGGGTGAAATCTGGGTTAAAATCTGCAAGATTTGAGATTGTTTCATGTGCATGTTCAGGTGGATTGAACGTGGCCTATGTGCATTCATGATAAATAATAAACTTATGTTATTATGATTATTAGAATTACATTTCTAGCGGACAGAACAAAAAAAAACAAATCCATCTATTGCTTACAATGCTGGCTGTACTTCGAGAACTGGATACTGGTGAAAGGTAGGAATCATCTCTATATTACGAAGTGGATTACTCATGGCTATACAGTTTTATGTAAACGGTTTAGATCCTTTAGAGGGGTTGTCTCATGAAGGGGCAAAATGGACATCATGGAGAGGGGTTCCCTGCTCGGACCACTCCTCTTCTATGAGCCAAAACAGAGAGCCACTGTGGCAAACACAAGCTGTCCATGTAATACATGAACGGCCATTCATTTTAAAGGGGTGGCACGAGATTAAAGGACTTTGTGTTAATGCTTGTAATTTATAAATGTAAATACATTTGTAATATACTTACATTTTCCAAAGCGGCCCCGTTTCAAGATCCTGCCGTGGGGTACTTGATGGGTGACGTCACTCTCTGCACTGGCTCTGGCCGCTGTGTTGATCTTCAATTCTTTGCCGGGTATACAACACGTCACTTGTGACGTGCCATGTATGGGCTGTTCTGCTGCACAGACCGTAACGCGCATGCGCTGTCACTGCTGTTCTTGTGGTCCCTGCTGTACTCGAGATAACAGCAGGGGCCGCGCATGCGCATTACAACAGAACAGCCCATACGTGTCTTATACCCGGAAAATAATTGAAGATCAACAGAGCAGCCAGTGCCGAGAGTGACGTCACCCGTCAAGTACCTCAAGGCAGGATCTGGAAACGGGGCCACTTTGGAAAATGGAAGTATCTTACAAATGGATTTACATTTATAAATTACAAGCATTAACACAAAGTCATTTAATCTCGGACAACCCCTTTAATGAACGCCATGTAATCCTAAATTTCTACCTGCTGAAAATGACTGGCTTGCAACGGTTTCCCCTGGAAAAAACAACTGTTTGACAGGGTGTCAAGAGCAGGATCCTGGCTCCCATATGAAAGGGGGTGTTTTTAATGATACAGCCCCTCTTGTGTAGTTACTTTGAAAATCTATGTCAGAATAGCAGGGTTTTCCTTTTTGAAAGTTTTCGTGATATTAAGAATTTTTAGGCAAAGAGGGAGGCATGGAGGATTGAAGGATCTTTTTGACCCTCCTCTACACCTGTAGTTTTCCGGCAGAGGGAGGAGAAGTGACCAACGTCAAGAGGACGCTGAGCCCACAAGACACTGCACTTTAATTGGAATGGAGTTTCTATGAAGTGGTGAGGTGTTCAACTTCAATACACTTCATCGATAACGGTCTAGGAGATCCGGGACAATATATGGCATGACTCCATTTTCGGCCTAAGACAGGAGAATCAACGTCCCATTGTTTTAGCTCCACTACACAAAGTGATATTTATTGAGTATTTTATGAGTCCAGCTAGAGACAGAGATATCATGAGTACAAGTGTATTCGTGAGCTAATCTCAATCTCCACCCACCTAGAGCTGAGAAGCTCCTATCCGTGTCCCTCCTCCCTCACACTATGCTCAAAACTCACACATGCTCCCATCCTAGACACACAGGCTACTGTTCGGGTAGCACATAGTGTGCCCTAACACACGGCATACTGAACAGACAGCTCCTAGAAAGGAGCCCGGGCCCGACTGCAGTGGGATCCCCCATTCTTTTGATCGCGTCACCGGAAACCCGAGGGGAGTCCCGTTTGATCATGCAATCAAAGGGTTAAAAAGCTGGGGTCGGAATTTTTTCAGAGGCTTCTTTAAATTCAAAAGCTTTTAGTTACAGCTCCTGCTTAGAGGATGAGCGCTCCCAGGAGCGCTCATCAGCCTCTTCTACAGCGATGCCAAAACACGTCGCTGTAGACTAAGGACCACCACTGCCTGCCGTCAAAAGACGGTGGGCGGACGTTAAGAAGTTAAAATAAAAGTGAATTTACGTAGGCTGTTCTTGAACAGCCAGGCTACCCAAGAAGGCCCCCACTCTAGAGTGGTTTTATCCTTGGGTGGGGGTGGCGCTAAGGCGTTTGATAGTGTAGAGTGGGGGTACTTGTGGGCGGTGTTAGAATAGTTCGGGTTTAGGAGAAACTTCATCAACTGGGTGAAATTATTATATCGTGACCCGGTTGCTAGAATACAAGCTAATGGGGTGTTATCTGACCTGTCCCCTCTGGCGAGAGGGATGTGTCAGGGGTGCCCACTTTCCCCCTTGCTTTTAGCTCTAGCGATAGAGCCTTTGGCTAACCACGGTGAGACAACATCCGAACATACAGGGCTTTAAGTATGGAAAGATGGAGGAACGTACTGCCTTGTACGCAGATGAGGTGCTACTGTTTTTAGGGCGTTTGTAAAACTCCCTACCTGAGGTTATGAATGTTCTTAAACGGTTCGGCAGATTTTCAGGCCTGACAATTAACTGCACGAAATCGGGCTTACTGCCACTCACAAACATTTGAAATGTCTGTGGTTGTAGGGGGGGTGGTCATACCTTGTGTACAAGACTTTAAGTATCTAGGGATTCGGGTCTCGGCTGGAGTGCAGGACTTCATAACCCTGAATGTTCAACCCCTGTTAAGTAGATGGAGTGACAAAATTTAAATTTGGCTTCGGATTCCCTTGTCAGCCTTGGGTCACACTAACCTGATGAAAATGGTTCTCATGCCTAATTGTGGTTACTTAGGTAATGGTTTAGGAGGACACATCATTAGTTTAGAAATTTGGTATGGAAAAGAGAGATCCCTAGGATCAAATTATAAAAATTGCAGCTGCCAAAAGAACAAGGGGGACTTGCGTTGCCGAATGCTTGGGTGTATTACTTGGCGGCCCAACTGCAGCACCTTATGGTATGGAAAGAAAGATCACTGTGATTCTAGCGGCAAATTGATATTCTATCTCGGTCAGCAAACTGGTATGTTGAAGGCACTAGAATCCCACAAACTGAAGAGAGGGGCTGGGGGAAATCCGACCTTGTTGGTCCTACATAAATAGTGGTTGGAATGTAAAAAAATTGTTGGGGATTGAGGGATGTTCAAATTATATGCCCATATGGAATAACCCATATCTTTGGGAATTGAACACCCTTGAGGGCTTTCAGGAGTGGGAGCAGAAAGGAGTTAGATATGTTTGTCAACTATATGATGAAGGTATCTTCAAGTCATTCCAACAATTAAAAGAGGGTTCTGATATTCCTAACATCTTAGTTATAGGTATTGATAAAATGGAACATGCAGCTCAAACACAGGCTAGAACGATAGACGGAGATGTTACACCTCAGGAATACCGGAGCATGTTCTGGGATCTGAGGATACTAGGGGTATCATCTCACTGGTCTATGTCATTCTGCTTACGAAACATCTGGGGGATCCAATGGTGGAGATAAAAGGCAAATGGGAACGAGACGTGGGACCTCTTACTACTGAGGAATGGTGAGAAATAATTGCGTCTCCGAAGGAGGTATATCTTCATACAGCGCATAGGCGCTCACAGCTCTTCTGCTACAGAGTGTACAGAATACCAAAATTACTATGGCAAATGAATGTTAGATCGTCAGCAGAGTGTCCTAGGTGTTCAACTGAAGTGGCTGACTTAAAGCCCATGTTTTGGGACTGCTCAGCTCTGGATGGATATTGGTTGGCGGTGAGGGATTTACTTACTAGGGTGTTTGGGAGGGATATACCGCTAAACCCTAAAGTTTGTCTTTTGGGATGTGTAGGAGGGGAAGAGGGAGATCAGGCTGAAACGCTATCCCTAAGGTTCTATTTTATGCAAGAAAGCGGATTGCAAAATATTGGATACAGAGAGACCCTCCTGGTATAACTGAACTAATAAGTTAAGTAAACGATACAATCTCTGTAGAAAAAAGAATATATCTTAAACGGGGGGGGGGGGGGGGGGGTAATACATAAATACGAAGAGCAATGGGGGGAAATGGCTGAATAGTCACACTATTTACATGTATGGCATATTGCCTAATTATGATATTACACTTGGAGCGTCTGACCGCAATGGCAGTACTATATTTGGATGTACTTGACTAATACCTGTCTGAATTGACCAACAAATATGATATTGTTAGGGGGGTTGGTTTGGAGGGCGGGGGGATATGTATTGCGTTGTATTTTATGTACCAATTCAATACGGTTTCCCTGTAATGATGGAATTGCAGAATATTACTGTAATTGTACGGTTTCTTGATGTGACCGAATAAAAGTGGTCTGATTTAAAATAAAAGAAGTTAAAATAAAGCAGGTTTACATAGCCTTTAAATGTATGCAGTCGAGACCGAACGCTTGCAGAGTTCGAGTAGTCAGCAGTTAAACAAGAAAGTTTACATTTGACAGCAGCGAGGCCTCTCACTACAGCGTAAATATGATCTGTCCACTTACCAGCATGAAGGTTTCTTAACAATCCAACGTTGCAGGTAGGAAATAAACGGTTTGCTTCACAAATGCTGAAAGTCATCCATTAAGTTGCATTCTGATATTATTAATCCTTGCTGTAAAACAAATCAGGAAACGTGCATCAAAACAGAGGAATGACACGGATTATATATTCTGCTGTGGTGAAGGATTTTGTGTGTTTATTTTGGAATTTCTAAACCCTATTTTTGATTTTTGTTTTGGAGGATATGTACAATAGACGCGTCATTTTGATGGAAAGAAGAGCACTGCATGCGCCGCTATTTCTCCCATCGCAACTAACGGTACTTGTGACAGAGGCTCCAGCTGCTGGCCCAAATGTAAAGACCATTGGCAGTTTCATCACATTTGATAGCAAGAATTGGACCGCAGACAAATGACAAAACCACGACGGACCCCATTATAAATCAATGGGCTCCATCGGGGGCCTTTGGTATCGGTTGTACGACTGATCCATCTAGTTATGAAAGCCATGACGCAGATGTGAACAGAGCCTTAGAAAACCACTGCAAGGGCTACATACTTCAGATCCGTACAGCTCTACATATCAGACAAAGGAAGTTTTCTTTGTAAAAACAGAACAGTCCAATAACAGGACTATTAGAGGCTACATTCCTAGAGACACAAAAAGAAAACCTCAGTAGCAGGATCAGCTCAGGAGTCAAAGCTTCGCCAAGACTATGCAGGCAGACAGTTATTTGTAGTAATATTCCTTGTACAATACGATGTAGGAAATAATTGGTATTAACATTAATAAAGCCGCCACTTACAGTCTTTAGAAACCTGTTCTTTGAGGCAGTATTTACAAGGAGAAAAAAAATTCAATGTGCGGTGCATGAATTAAAGGGCCTGTGAGGCTTGGGGACTATCAATGAAATTGGAAAATACCACACCTCCTAATATTCTTGCTTTTAATGATTGCTCCTCATTCCCCCGCTGCTGGTAACCCAGCGACTCGTGACAACAGGACATCGGGTGAAGTCACCGCAGTCTACGGATTACAAAGGGCTGTGGGTTACTGACCATAAGGGACATAGGAAAATGTTAAAAGAAAGAATATTAGAAAGTGACCTGTTTTCCAATTTCCCTCAGTGTCCTGATTTGAGTTTAAAATACCCAAGTCCTGGACAACCCCCATAAGAGCGAATATTCACATTTTAACATGTTGTTTTTAGGTCCAAAATTCTGTGCAGCTTATTCTTTATAATATTATTTTAAAGATGTCAGAGCACCGTTTTTCTGATACAGCGCTCCAAATAGACTGCATAGACGTGGATTGTAAACATAACATTGTGGCCTACCGCAGCCACCACTAAGGGGAGTTAACTGCAAACTTTTTAATGTAGTTGTAGAAACATGTACAGTATGTATGCAGTAAGCTCCCTCTAGTGGTGGCTGCAAACACCATAAACATACATAAAGTTTGAAATGATGTGCTATTTCATTTCTTATTTAAATTTAAAAATAAATAAATAAATAAATCTGTTAACGGCATAAACTATAATTCCCTGATATATACTTCTTATAAGAAACAGGATTATCCCAGTAATAATTTAAGGGTTCATTGGGAATTGACACAAATAAGTGGCTTTTCATTATTACTTAGCATTTTATGACAGTCTTGTCTGCCAGTCCTTTGGTAGAATATAGGCTGCTGTAATTAGCTGCCTACATTCTGTGTAGAGATTTGCATTTTAATAATTGTTATGACACAGGGAGGTACAGGGATTTATTAGAAGCTGATCAGACAGACAGGCTGCCCCCTGGTGGACGTGCAGTTGATAAAGTTGCACACATTAGGCTTCATTCACATCTGCGTCGGGGCTCCATTCATGGGTTCTGTCTGACCTTTCCGTCCGGGGAACCCATGAACGGGAACCATAGGTTTCCGTTTGCATCACCACTGATTTCAATCGTGACGGATCCGGTGCAAATGGTTTCCGTTTGTCACCGCTGTGTAAGGGCTCCGTCGTTTTGACGGAATGAATAGTGCAGTCGACTACGATATTGATTCTGTCAAAACAACGGAACCCTTACACAACGGTGACAAACGGAAACCATTTGCACCGGATCCGTCACCATTGAAACCAACGGTTATGCAAACGGAAACCTATGGTTTCCGTTTGGATTCCGTTCAGGGGTTCCCCTGACAGAAAGCTCAGACGGAACCCATGAACGAAGTCCCAACACAGATGTGAACGAAGCCTTGGACACATGCAGTCATTTTGGCTAATCTTTTACAAAGTTAATTTAAATAAAACCATTTCCATTCATATACTAATCACTTTCTGATGTTCATTTTAAGGGGTTGGTCACATGGAGTTTATTACAGGCAAAAAAAAAATGTGTCTCAAGAAGTTTTAACACTATTTTTTTCCCCACATTCTTTGCCAGCGGCCGTTGAATCTAATTCAAGGACTGTGGGCAAAAAACACTCAAACAGGCGCTGCGGGTTTTTTCTGCCTTCCATTGATTTCAATTGGAGGTCAGAGGCGGAAACTGCTGGAAGAAAGAATATGCCACTTTTATCCGCAAGCGGCAAAAAACAGCCTGGGGAAAAAAACCTCCTGCTTCCCATTGAAATCAACAGAGGGCAATTTCGGAAGGTTTTTTGGCGCTCTTTCCGACACGGTTTCCGTGTCAAAAAACTCTGAGTGAACCTGATTCTAAGGTGGACTTTTCCTTTAAATACTGCTGGTTGCAGCCAAGTAACCCTGTCCTTTGGTTTGCTTTAAGGTCTGTTCATTCAAATAAACCTATATTGTAGGCTGCGCCTCACATCAGAAAAGAGGTCTGTCTATATGAAGTTATAATGTTTTATATATAGCTGAAGAGAATTGGATTTTCTCTATAAAGAAGGGTCTAAACACTCCAGCAGGGAACGGGTAAATGTAGGTGAGGTGTGTCTATGCTATGAAATATGGTTTTAACAAGCTGTCAAAACAATGTCCAAAGTGCAGAGGGAAGGGTCAGCAATAAAAATCACTAGTTCTCAGTTCAGATTATGGAGGAAGCTGCCGCTCAGACAATAATAGCTGTGTACACTAACACACTGTGACAGACGCAAATTACTTTAAATGCATTAAATCTATTTTTAGGGAGAATGCCCTTAACACTTGCTTTGAGCTTTTATACTCAGGATTATTACAAACCGCAGGATAAGATGTCTCATTAATCATGTGGAATGTATATGAGATCTCGTAATCACCATCTTCATGTAATAAGTACCTAATACTTGTGAACACCAGCTTGTAAAAGGTAACGAACGCCCCTATACATAAAAATGTAGTAAAAAAAATAAATAAATATGCACTTCTACAGGAATATTGGCTTTTATTTCCCTACTCCATTTCTTCCAATAAGCAGGGGCTCTGTATGCTTGACTGTTTCTTTCCATCGGCTCCATAGACATTGAATTAGAGCACGGGGGGGGGGGGGGGGGGCAAAGCATGCGCCCTGCCGCTTCATCCAAACTCCTCCTCACTGCGGTCAAGCAGAGAGGAGGAAAGGGCGA
Organism: Rhinoderma darwinii; assembly: GCF_050947455.1. Lineage (NCBI taxonomy): Eukaryota > Metazoa > Chordata > Amphibia > Anura > Rhinodermatidae > Rhinoderma > Rhinoderma darwinii. Next base: position 26,017,211 of record NC_134694.1, on the reverse strand, counting down.
TCAGCGCCTTGTTCTAGTGATCAGTGGGGGTCCTAGTGGTGAAGCCTGTAGCAATCAGACATTTATCACCGGTTCTGTCCATATGTATAAATGTCACTCGTGGGACAACCCCTTTAGCACTCTTAAGGCCCTATTACACGGGTCAATTTTGGGCGGTGCAATGAGCACCGGTCAACAAGATATCGTTGATCGGCGCTCATCTGCTCCTGTCACAAGGAGCTATGTATAAGGACGAGCGGTCATTACTCTGATCGCTCGTCCCCATACATTATTATCATGTTGGCAGCGCGTCTTCCTGTTTACACAGGGAGATGTGCTGCCAACAATGATAATATTTCAGTTTTTATATGAATGATCGTTTATCCGATAATTGCCAGTGTAAAACCCCCTCACATTCACGACCAAGTGCCACAAGGGCCATTTTTCACGGCATCCGAGTAGCACCCGATCATTTTCCTGGACCCATTCACTTTAACGGGTGAAACGGGTCCCTGAAAACAGAGCCAACTTTCCGATATGTGGAAAGATAGAACATGTCCTTTCTTTCCACGGATCAGGGACGGGACCCAGCCGGCGCACACCGTCATGTGCATGAGGCACAAGAGTCTGTTCTGCTTGTATCTCAGGAAAGCCGAGCAGAGCTGATCACAGCCAAAAGGGTACAGTGCTCAACTCACTTTGACATTTCAGAAGAGTCTTCACACTGCACAGTAACACTAGCTATAGAGTATACCATCTCCAACGGAAACCCAACAAATATTGCACAGTAAGGGTCTATTCACACTACGGACAGAAGGCTGTGACGTATGCCTCGGCAAAGGCATACATTGGCATTCATCTCCCATGGGGACTTATGTTGAAGAACAAAGAAAAATTTATACTGGCACAACTAATATATGTTGTATACTGGCACAACTGATGCCAAAAGGACACTTTCCCAACTCATATGCCAAACATGCACTGCAAATGCTTTGGTCTTGGTCACTTGCATTTTGAAATCTAAGTGAAGCATCTTGTGCCAATAAAGCCAGGCCCTTCAGAAAGTTCAACACTTTTCCTACATCAGACTGAGTGAGGGGTGAGGGACATAGAACAAAACTCCAGTCTGTGATTAGGGATGATCTAGAACATTACAGATCTCCAGTAGTGGAGTACGGCATTTGCTTTCATTGTCTAGTTTTCGTTAGGCAGATTAGTGTTAATTACTTGCTAATAACAAACTACAATTACACTCAGCCTCAAGCTGGTATTCTAGAAACTGATTCACAAATAAAATGCACGGAAAAGGGAGTGGATCAGGACTAGAAAGCCGTATGGACTTCTAATACGAATAGCAAAACTTATGTCAGAGCGGCACGACTTGTTCAGTTAGAGGATCCATGTCTAGATGACTTGTGCCTAGGAGAAATATTCGAGAAGGAAATTAATAGAAAAAAAAAGGTGGGACCCGGATCAATCGGACAATTCTGGCAGATCTTGTGGATAGGAGATAAACGTCCAGGATGGTTATACCCCTTTAAATATAAAACACTGCTATGGTCTGGATAGTGTATAAGACTCTGTTCACACTTGCATTAGCTTTTTTCTGTCAGGTTTCCATTGCGGTTTAATAGTCAGAATAGTGTAGCACGCCATAGTATTCTATCCAGTGAATAAACAGAACCATGATGGACCCAATTTAAGTCTAAAGGATCCATCCAGATCCATTTCAAAATGGTTTAGTCATAACCACACACGCCAGTGTGACCAGAGCCCAATGTTCCCACGCTCACTCAAAACCCTTGATGGTTCTACACTTTGTCCCATACGGACTGCATATTCACACGCTCTGCTCTGGTGGACATCATCACTCCCCCCAACAAAAAACATGGAGGCTGAATTCACACATCGCGTATTTGCTGCTGAATTCCGGTTGTGGTATTCACACCGAATTTCTCCAACAAAGCGCAATAGAAAGTAAGTGAATGGGGTTAAAACAGAACTCCTCCTGCTGTGCAAAAACAGTGGGATACGTTGGCCAAACTCGCAGGGATTCACTGAGCCCAGGGAAGCCCCTGACGTTACTGTCCATCTATGAGAACAACAAGCGCTCTGGCCGAGGACTCCTGTCTTGGGAAAGCCTTTGACATCACTGTCCATATATAGACAGTGAGGGTAGGGGCTCTGCAATGCAAGAATCCCTGGCCCAAGTGTCAGCAAAGGTCTGGCCAGAGATTCCTCTCAGAGGGAGCCCCTGACGTCACTGTCCATATATGGACAGTAATGTCAGGGGCTTCTCCAGTCCCGAAGTCCTTGGCCAGAGCGCTACCAATGTTCTGGCTAGGAAACGCCGTAGTTGAAAGACCCTGACATCACTGTCCATACTTGGACAGTGACATCAGGGGCTTCACCAGGGCCAAGGGTTACCTGATGCTATTCCAGCCCTGGGAAAGCTCCCCATGGTATACGTTTAACGTATACCTTTGACAGAAACCATATAGTGGTATCCGTCACACATAGGCTCCCATATAAAAGAAAACGTGTAACACACCGTATACTTTTTTTTGAGGGATCCTTCAGAATGGAATAGCATAGTATACCGCGTCATTCTGTCCTCCATAAAAAAAAAAAATTATACCAGACCGGTGAAGGTCAAAAGGACACTCTTTTGGACTCTGCCAGACTAATGGAGCCGTATGGACACGTTTAGCATGTACATAGGAAGCTTCTTTTTTTTTTAACTTGCACGCTAAATCTAGGGTCAAAATGTGATGTGAACATAGCCTTATACAGCTTGTTTATAGCAGGTTTTTTTTTAGGACTTCGGGTATGTTCACAGCTCCATAATTTCAGGCGTAACGGACGTGTACGTGTGAACATACCCTTATATGTTCCACCTATAATGTGACAGTGTCCAGTCTTATTGCCATTTATTATGCTCGAGCCTCTTTTTTTATTGATTACATTGGACCTTCGTTTGAACCAGTTACTGGTATAGTCTTCTGTCATACATTTTCAATAAAAACCTATTGATTACAGAGAACGAGCCTTTCATTTTCTTTTTTTTTGCCAACAAATAATGGCTGAGGGGTAACATGAGAAAAACAGAGCTGCTGTGAAAATGCGTGCAGCAACATGCGTGGTCTCCGATAATAGATAAACAGCGGGACAATGTCACAGAAGGTGTGGTGTTCCTTTAAGTTAATGCATGTAAAATATGCACTTTAGAAGTGTAGTATAAAGTAACCGGACTGGATATACAGCGAGTATAATTACCCTGGTGATGTGTTAGGAATGAGGGTGGAGTGGGCAGTATCTTCAGAACATGTCTGCACGTAGAGAATGCTTTACTAATATACTGTAATCTCAAAATAACTTATTAATGGAAGTCCAGCTGTGGCTGCATGCAATGGGACACATCTGCAATACCGCAGGGCGATACTGCTTGCTGATGGGTGTAATGTATTGGCTATGGACTATGACAACTTTTGGTAGGAAAATTCAAGTAATTTCAAGCAAGATATCATAGAGAGAAGGGAAAATAAAAAAAAAAAGATTCTCTGAATAGAGTAAATCCATATTATATACATATATCTCTCTTCTACACATTCCACCTACTCTTATGGAATAGGAAACTACATAATAAGCGATATCCTAATATATTTTAGAACGTGAGAGGCTTGGTTTACAAGCCGGAGCACTCCTGTAGTAGTAATAATGTAAATTCTTCAAAGTTGAATCTACAACTTCAAAGCACAGTAAAAGGGCGTAACCCGTAATAAAAAGAGGTAAAGAAATATCGTACATCTAAATCTCAGTGATCGCTATGGTTTTTATAGATTACCTTTTCTGACCTTTGGCATCATCTTATTCTCATATCTATTCAAAATAAAGACTAAAAACACAAATGAAATGAAGTAGCGGTCTTAAAATCAAAAGTGTCACCTATATTCTATTTTTCATAATTATTTTTCATTATTAAAACCAGATCGTGAAAATATATTTTTTTCTGATCTGTTTTTATTTTATGATTGTAGATTTTTTATATTCTATTTTCTGTAGATGATTGTGGGGGCAGCCATCTTGTCTGAGCTGCTGTTAACAGCATTTACAGGTGTGCTTTACAGCAGCTACATGGACAATAGGAAGGGACCCATTGATTTCTATGGGCGAGTTTTCTAGGCACTCTCTGTGACCTGTGTAGAGGTGATTGTACAGGGAGGGGGAAGAGAGGGGCGCTGTCCATCACACCAATTCTCAATGATGGACCGTGTGCGTGCGCGCATGCGTGTGTATATATATTACCTTGCATTGTAATCCTGTCTGTGATGATAATAAGAGGACTGCTGAGACGTGATCTCTACTGAACAGGAAGGGTCAGTTTATTGTGAGGTTCAGTGGCCTGACATAAAAACTTGATTTAAACAATAAGTAATTTTTTGACGACACATTTCCTTTAAAGGGTAACTAAACGTTTGACAAACTTCTGACATGTCATAGTGACATCGGGGTCAGAGCACGGAGACCCCCACCAATCGCTAAAACGAAATCGGCAGAATAGCTCTGCCGCTTCGTTTCTGTTCGGCCTTTTTCCAGAAAGCTGATGTATCAGAGCATCAGACTTTCTATTGAGCCCATACATTGATTTCTGGTAAAAGCTGAACAGACATGAAATCGGCTTTGGGCTCACACCAGGACTTCTGTCTCTTAGTTTTAGCGATTGGTGGGTGTCTCAGTGCTCGGACCCCCATCAATCAAAACTTCTGACATGTCACTATGACATCAGAAGTTTGTCAAACGTTTAGTTACCCTTTAAAGACAAATTCCAGGCAAAACACAACACCTGAACTAAACGTGGTCTACAAGACCTACCTAACCACCTCTTTGTCATGTGCACCATTTTCACTGGTAGGCCATGCTAGTAACAGTGGCCTGCAAAGCGGTGTCATATCTACGACTAGACAACTCCCACATCTCTTCTCCTGATAGACTTTGTCAGGTTCCAGCAATTTGTGTCCCAAAACGTCAGCGAGTCTCAGACTGCTCCTGTTTTTTTTTTGGGGGGGGGGGGGGGGGCACTAGGTGGCAAATCTGACTTTCTATTGTTCCTTGTGATTTCTATGTAGGACTCGGCTTCAACTATACTCTTTTGTTCAAAAATTGGGAACCATATAACAAAACAAAGACAGTATACAGCACTATATCCAGTCACTTGAATATTAAATGTACTTTTATCTAAAAGGGGAGAAAGAATGGGAAGGAGTCCTGTGACAATAAGAGACATGTCTGGCTTTATGAATGCAAAATCATGTGCCATTTATAAAACTGGTGTATTCTTATGAGGCAGTGGAGCTTGTGGACCCCCCTCAGGCACCCGAGTGACTGCTACCTCTGGACACCTATAGCTTGCTGCCTATTCACAGTCCATAGACAAGTCAGAAATGAAGTGTCAGAACAGTTCAATAAAACCGGTGCACGTCAACAGCTGCGAGACACGAAAGCCTCAGACTCGATGAATTTGAAGTGACACCAGCCCTGAGAACAAGTCCAACATTATATATTACTGTTCTCCTAGGTCAAGTGTAAGATGAGACAGTGCTCTAACCCTTGTTCTAGTAAAACACGTATTCCAATCTCCGTCTGCTTCATTCAACAAACACTCCATTTCCTCACAGTGCTGTTACATATAAGAACACCTCCGGACAACAGCTCAGTCTGTGCAGCCTTAAAGAATGTATCGCTTGTAGCACCGCTGAAGGGATGAAAAGCATCTTTGTGACTGCTGTGCATGCCCCGTGGATGTATTTGTAAATCTAGCTTAAGTTACATAGGCAAAGAAACAATCATCTATGCGCCAACCCGAGAGAAAAGAAAATGTGCACCAACAAACAAGGTGTCTGGTGGTTTCTTATTTGCTGGTGCAGCCGGGGACCGACTTCTAAAACAGAAACAAAACATCGGCTCCAGGCACTTCAAACAGAATAAAGGACAGCGGTCTGGAATGGCAATCTGCTTTATGGGTAATAGCGACGACAACAAAGCTGTAGAGGGTACAGACCTGTCATCTGGTTAGTAACTGGCGGCATGGTATCTTAACCAACATTTATACACATTACAATGTGGAAACGTTTTAATACAGTCTAAAATATAGGACATTTATAGGCACTATTTAACACATTTTCCTACTGCTCCAAGTGTCAGTTCTTACTGTAGTTCTTGCATTCTATCCATAAAAAAAACAAAAAACGAAAGATTAGGATAAACAAACAGAGCTACAGGTCCCGCAGACCAAAAAAAAGAGACATTGATTTTACACATTCTGTTTATTACACACACGCATTTTGTTTGTCACTCTGACAAAAGATCACAAGCCGTTCACGGCAGCCGTTTCCTGTAATAGATTTTCACAAATACCGGTTACAAACTATATAAAAATAGGGATTCTACCAAGTTGACCTTGATACATCTAGGACGCCTCCATGAGCCAGAGCGGCTAATAGGCAGCGGCTCTCAACCTGGCAGACTCGGGCCATCCAATGGGCTTCACCTGGCAAAATCAGCCATTTGCCCAGGGCCTAGGAAGCCGGATTCACGGGTCCATATTGAAAGCGTTGTCGGTTAGAAGCCTATCCCTTGTACATTAAGATCTGCTGGTCCGAATTCAGGGAGTCTACCAGTAAATTTAATCTACTGCTTGGCCACTGGTTTAGCATTTTACTAAAAATACCTGACATTAGTTCATAATAAACTACTAAAAGAACAATAAAACAAACAAACCAAACCACAACAGTTCTACAGTGCGGACTTCAGTGCCTGTTATATGAGCAGGAGGCAGGTGCCAGCGATATGGCTCTGAGCCTGGTGGAAATTGCCAGTACTAGGTTTTTGACCCTGGTGCCGAGTTTCAGTAATACTACGACATTCCTAATGCGGCTGGTGCACAATAGTATCTCCAGCTGCCAGCAGCTAAGGAGCCACATGCAGCAGTCCAGAGCCAAAAATGAGACCATGGACAAGCATTAACAGGACAGCTGAGCCTCTGGAATAACGCTGGCTTTTCCACTAAGCAGAATGGAAAGAATCCACAGATCTCCCTTCATATCACGGCGTACACGCTAAATGTGTCCATAGGGCTTCAAAAGCCTGATGTAAGTAAATATGGGCGCCTATGGGTGTCCTATGCTACACTATGGCATACGTCTAATGTATACCTCATGAGCTTTTTAATAGCTTTTCATGACGTATACATTAAATGGATTCCATATTAGCCTATAAGTGATAGATACCTAATCGTGGAATCCGACACAGCCTACGTTTAACATATACGTCAGGAGCTTTTCCAGGTGTATACGTCAAACATAGGGCAATGAACGGGATGTGAAGGGGGCCTTATATATATAAATTAATGGACTGCACAGGGCAGATTTACATATATGGCACACCCAGAGGTATCAGCATGTGACCCTTGCCTAGTTGAATTCTCTCACCATCATCTCTAATTGCAGAATTCAATGCTTTTCCCAGACGGATCTACTCCATCACAGGTTCAGCCCCCGAACTTGTAGAATTTTGCAATAAAGTGATCAAGGCTATTCTTGGATTGGCACGGTAAGTATGCCATGCCAAGCTTTTTCCCACTCCATTACATCTCAGTTTTTTTCTGTTCTTCGTGCTTGGATAGTCCACTGTGTGTACATGGTCTGAATAGCTACCAGAAGTTTTATTCCACAACATGACAAGTAATATAGGCGTAGACTAGGAGTCAGAGTTTGCTCTCAAGTTACTTCAGTTGGGAGATACCAAGTAAGTGTTTAACCCAAGAGCTCACGACACTGAGGATCTACAGGACAAATGGACGGACATCTCAGAGCTTTGGCTTTTGAATAGATGAATGGAAACCTGTCATCATAAATCAACATCACAACTTTTTTTGTTCTCCCACAACATTGGCGCTTGCCAAGTTCATACAGTCACTGACAATTATTTTGTGTAGGAGGTGATGACTAGCAACGCAGTCGTTTCAGAAACCGCACCACAAGTGTGCTTGCAGGCAGCTGCCTGGCTGGATGTGACCGCTGCTAATCTGTGCTTGAGATCTTGCTGGGACTTCTTGCTGTTAAGGCTGGAACCCTGCATCTGGACACAGCTGCAAACATCGCTGCTGTATAGACATACACAATGAAATGAGGATAAACTAATAGAAAAACTACAATTCAGTAAAGAATCGAGGACCATGCATTGGCGTTTTGATTTTGTGAGAAGCAAGTTTTATGTTTAAAACCCATTTACCCACCGAGAGAGAGAGTAGTTCACACAATTTCTGCCCACACATTTTTTGGGTGTCGATTCCAAAGCAGTTTCCGCATCAAAATCAGCGCCAAAGAACTGAGCCCAAGTGGGAACTGGCACTTTTTAGACTTTAGCTTGGAGATCTGTCTTTCCAGAGGTTTCGTATCTGATGTTAACATGGCATCCAGTGACTGAAAATATACGGTGTTGTGCACGAGTTCCTCTGAAATACAGGAATCACTAAAATTCTAAATGAGCAAGGCTCATAAGCTGATCACTTCTCTCAGACTCTTCAGGCCAGAATCTGATGATTCTATGGCATGAAAGAAGTTTTTTTTAAATAACCCAACATGGAGGTATTCTTTGAAAGGGTTGTCCCAGAATCCACAATGATCACCTAGTCACCGGATAGGTGCCAATTGTGATTGATGGGCCCCACAGATCGCGAGAACAGGGGGAACAAACTCGCCCAGCTCCTCGTACCTGTACCCCCCGCCATGAGGAGGAGCTTGAATGGAGCTGCAGTCAAGCAGGTGCCGGTCGCTTCATACCATGTCTATTGGACTCACAAACAGACGAGTGCTGTACTCAGCTGTTTCAGTCATTCCCATAGACTGAGTGCACTTGCTCGACGGCCGCTCCATTCAATGTCCTCCTAACCCAGGGGTCTCAGGCACGCGGCCCTGCGGGCCACATGCGGCCCCTGGGGCTGTCATCTGCGGCCTGCGGGACACAGAGCCGCTAGTATCGGCTCTGCTCCGAGACTCTGTAATTCCCTGACATCGCTGTCCACATATGAACAGCGATGTCTGGGGCTTCCCCAGAGCCCCGGGCAGAGCGCTAGTACAGACTCTGCTCCGGGACTCTCTGGAATTCCCTGACATCACTGCCCATATATGGACAGTGTGTCAGGGTCTTCCCCATAGCGGAGTCCCGGGCAGAGCTCTAGTATAGGCTCTGCTCCGGAATTCCCTGACATATCTGCCCATATATGGACAATGTGTCAGGGTCTTCCCCAGAGCGGAGTCCCGGGCAGAGCGCTAGTATCGGCTCTGCTCCGGGACTCTCTGGAATTCCCTGACATCGCTGCCCATATATGGACAGTGTGTCAGGGTCTTCCCCAGAGCGGAGTCCCAGGCAGAGCGCTATTATCGGCTCTGCTCTGGGACTCTGGGGAAGCCTCTGACATCGCTGTCCATACAATCGACAATGATGTCAGGTGCTTCCCCAGAGCAGGAGTCCCAGTGATGTCAGGAGCACAGCTGGAGTCCCAGGAAGAGCCTACTAGTGCTATGCCTGGGACTCCAGCTCTGGGGTTGCCCCTGACATCTCTGTCCATATATGGACAGTGATGTCAGGAGCAGAGCTGGAATCCCAGGCAGAGTGGCAGAAGCGGCTCTGTTCCGGGACTCCAGTTCTGGGGCAGCCTCTACAGAGGGCGCTGGGGCAGCCTCTACAGAGGGCGCTGGGGCAGCCTCTACAGAGGGCGCTGGGGCAGCCTCTACAGAGGGCGCTGGGGCAGCCTCTACAGAGGGCGCTGGGGCAGCCTCTACAGAGGGCGCTGGGGCAGCCTCCACAGAGGGCTCTGGGGCAGCCTCCACAGAGGGCGCTGGGGCAGCCTCCACAGAGGGCGCTGGGGCAGCCTCCACAGAGGGCTCTGGGGCAGCCTCCACAGAGGGCTCTGGGGCAGCCTCCACAGAGGGCACTGGGGCAGCCTCCACAGAGGGCACTGGGGCAGCCTCCACAGAGGGCACTGGGGCAGCCTCCACAGAGGGCACTGGGGCAGCCTCCACAGAGGGCACTGGGGCAGCATCCACAGAGGGCACTGGGGCAGCATCCACAGAGGGCACTGCGGCAGCATCCACAGAGGGCACTGCGGCAGCATCCACAGAGGGCACTGCGGCAGCATCCACAGAGGGCACTGCGGCAGCATCCACAGAGGGCACTGCGGCAGCATCCACAGAGGGCACTGCGGCAGCATCCACAGAGGGCACTGCGGCAGCATCCACAGAGGGCACTGTGGCATTCTCTACGGAGACCACTGTGTAATTATCTACGGGTGGGTGTGTGGCATTATCTACAGAGGGCACTGTGGCATTATCTATAGAGGGCTCTGTGGCACTATCTAATAGGGGGCTGCCCAATCTTGACATGTGTGCTAACTGAGCCGCCGGACTGCATTTAGCGACACTTAAACTGGAAAGCTGGATTGTTGAAATAAGCACGTGGAGAAATATCTCAAATTTTAAACCTAGCGCTATTATTATAGTAATGTAGTATTATTCTAGTAATATAGTGTTATAGTAGTTCAAATAACTAATTGATTAACAATAATTTTGTATTGTATCAAATTTGAAAGTAATGCGGCCCGTCAACGTCCCATTTTTTCTATATGCGGCCCACTTACCCGGCCGAGTTTGAGACCCCTGTCCTAACCCCTGTTCTTGCAATAGGTGGGGGTCCCAGCAGTCAAACGATTTTCCCCTGTACTTTGGATAGCTGATAATTGTCTATTCTGAGAATACCCCTTTAAATAAGACAAACAGAAAACAAGCAAGGTACCCAACTAGTACATTACAGTCAAGTTTCCATTTAGCAATAGCACCATTTATAGCGGTATCGACAACAAATGCAGGAAATTCCTGTGACTTCATAAAATGTAAGGAACAAAACAGATAAAAATAGAACTTAAAATGTGAAATCAAAAGTAAACCTAAGTAACCACATCCTAGGATACCTACATTTTATTTATCCATAGAACACGGACAAATGGAAGGACTGAGTACATCAAATTGAAAAAATTCCCACATAAAATTCCCACACATACCATGTGTAGAGCTCTATAGCCATTGAATTATGCGGTCATGTGAGCAGGGGACACGTCGTCGCTCTCCGCTGCATTGCATACATAGATTGGACCCTTCAAGTAGAGTTATCTATAGTCTTGTTCACATGTAACGGAACTTCCGTTGGAAGTAGCACACTTTCCGCTGCGTTTTTGACTGCAGAAAACGGTGCGGATTTTGTGGCTTTTTTCAAAATGTTGGGAGATGGTGACATCTCTGAAAAACGCAGCCATTCGGTCCACTTTCCGAAGCAGGAATTGACACGCTGCGGTCCGAAAAACACGCACCGCAAGTCAATTTCTGCTCTGAATTTTTACGCAGCATTGATGAGATTTGTTAATTCTCACCCACTTTGCTGCTACTGGATGCTGCTGTGTATTTTCCGTCCGCAATTCCGGAGGAAAATACGCAGCAATTCCACTACGTGTGGACAAGCGCTATATTTGCAAGCAAGATGCAGATTTTCCCAATTTCCACAGCTTCTCACACTCTACAACTATGGTTAAAGCTGTAGTACTCCTGCGCAGACATATCACAACATAGAGACATACAGTACCATGGTATGCCTTAAATTTAATACAGAGACATAGAGGTTTCTTCTCTATGAATCTGGTAGTAAAAAAAAAAAAATATGGCATGCTCCATCAGATGCTTTATTAGGAATCATGCAGACCATAAAACACAGATCCTAGTGGCTTCCATTTGCGGTCCGTTTTTTTGCTGACCTATACACTAGAATGGGTGAGACAGACCACAATTACAGACAAAACGGATGTGTGCATGCCCCCATAGAAATTAATGGTTCAGTATACCGTCCGCAGAAAACTGATAGGACACGAAAGAATACAAGAGTAGCGTGCATGAGCCCTTACAGAGAGAATATCTCCTTGAAGCACTGCAGATAGGTGAATACCTCCCCAATACGGAGGTACCACCGCACCTCCTAACCGCATGAGGAGGAGGGACTTTCTGCCCATAAATTGAGCAGTTTTGATAATTAAACTATAAGCTACCAAACAGTAGTCTAATAATTTATGAAGAGCTTAAAAAAGCTCTATAGCACTGTGGGGTACAGCAATATAGATAAATATAAAAACAAAATAAAACAGCAAAAAGAATGAATGCTCTGAAGAGGATTGGGTTAATATGGCAAGCTAAATCACAGTGAAATTAGGCAACTGTACTTAGAAAGTGACATAACACAATAAATCACAAAAACGTCAGAAATCTTGGAAAACTAAGTGATTGTCAAGCTCATCTGCTCGCTTTCCTGCGCCTAAATAGTTCCAATAATTTATCTTGCAACAAGCAATTAATCCAATCACAAGCCAGTTTAATTCTGGGAAAGAGCAATATGGATATACAGGTTAATCGAATGTCTTCAAGAGCAAGGAAGGTCAAACACACTGCAGTCTGCAAAAACAGAGCCTCTTCATTGAGCTGGGTCCCTATGAGGCAGGTATAGAAAAATAGTATAGATTAAAATACAAAAACACTAAAAATAAAAAAAAGTCACAAGAGCAAAGTGTCAGACAAAAGGCCAAAGAAGGTCCCGTGACTCCACGGAGCATCGCAGCCACTTCATTCTCATGGTCTGTGGGGTCCCTAGCTGTTGGAGGCCCACCAAACGTGTCCATGGCATATCCTTGAGATAGTAAATGCCATCAATAAGTCAGAAAACACTGGATTGGTCATTATTCACCCCAATTAGTTTTTAACTAAGTTTGAGACGCAGCACTTTGTTTTCTGACGGCATTAGAGGCTGCTCCGTATTCTGTAGACAGAGCAGCTGGATGTAGCGCTAAATCCCGTTCCCGTCTGGTCCACGGGACTGACGGGTTTAGTGACACCGGGTCCACCCATAATTTATCACATGTAAGTTCATAACTCAGATGGAATAGACCACAGGTAGATCCTGCGTGTGACCCGGAAAGGAAATACAATGAGCGATGAGAACAAAGTAAAAAATAGTACATGGTTTCAAAACATAAGTTGTAACCCACAGGAAGTGGTTCTCTCTCCGCCAGTGATGACCATTTATTAGGCAATTCTTCTAAACCGTACATAGAAGACCAAGCAAAAAGTTGTGCATACAATTCAGTTTCTTTACCAGGAAAGAATTTAAGGAACTCAATAAAACCTACTACTACTGTTCAATTGCTGAGAGCAGACATGTAGAAAGCGCGGCTAGAGATTAAACACCCATTCATTTTAATGACACAGGAGCCCTGGCAATAATGTGGAGTGGAGTGCGGGGGAATCCAGAAAGCAAGCACTGTCCTCCTGAAACTTCACACCAACCAGTTCTCCGTTATTATTTTACAGCGTTCATTATAAGCCTCAGTTCACACAGTGTTTTTGGCGCTGATGTTAATGCAGAAACCGCGTCACAATCCGCCCCTACAAAACCCACCTAATCTCCCTCGATTGATTTCCATGGGAGGTAAAAATGTTTTTGTGCCCGGGCGGTTTTTGATCACTCGCAAAAAAAAAAAGAAAAAGTGTCCTGCCCTATCTTTGAACTGTTTCCGCCTCTAAACTTCCATTGAAATAAATTTGGAGGCAGATTTTTTTTCTGCTTGGCAAAAATAATGCTGTATGCATAAACCCTTAGGCCTCACACACACGAGAGTGTTCGGTCCGTGATATACGGTCCGTACGTCGGCCGCATTTACCGGACCGAACACACTGCGGGGAGCCGGGCTCCTAGCATCATAGTTATCTAGGACGCTAGGAGTCCCTGCCTCACTGCAGGACAACTGTCCCGTACTGAAATCGTGTTTTCAGTACGGGACAGTAGTTCCGGAGAGGCAGTGACACCTAGCGTCGTACATAACTATGATGCTAGGAGCCCGGCTCCCCGCAGTGTGTTCAGTCCGGGAAATACAGCCAACATACGGACCGAACACGCTCGTGTGAATCCAGCCTTCGGGTGAATTCACATGCGGCAGGTTTGTTGCAGAAATCACACAGCTGTTGCGATCACGTACACATATGGCGTCCTGCAGGAACTACATCCCGCCGATCACCTATATGTACGTAATTTTGCGTTAAGGTGTTTTCTGGTAGTATCCTTCGTATAGGACATCAATATTTAAATAGTAGTGTTCCGACCCCCCAGGAACCCCACCAATCTCCAAAATTAAGAGGCTGGAAAGCCAAGTGATCTTCACTGTTTACACAGAGTCTGGGTAGCTAGTCTTTATGTGTGGCTGCTCCTGGTACTGCAGCTTAGACTCAATCATGTTGATTGCGCCACTGTAAGGGTATGTTCACACTGCTTATTTTCAGGCTGATTTTGGAGCAGAAAAGTGCTCGTTTTACGCTCAAAAACAGACTTGAAATAAGCCGGCAAACAGTTTCCCATTGATTTCAAAGGGAAATACACTGCTGTTCACAAGAGGCTTATTTTCATGCTGCTGAATTTAAAAAAAAAACTTCTCGTAAAAAGAAGTAGCGTCACTTCTTGTGGCGTTTTTTGGATCCGATTTTCCATTGACACTGAAAAATGTCAAAAAAATAAAATAAATTAAAATAAGCTTCACAACCACAAACAAGATTCATTTTCAGCTTCAAAAAAAGTGTTAAAAGCAGAGGCGGATTTCCTTTGAAAACAGCGCCGTAATTTTCAGCCACTTCTTTTTGTACGTGTGAACCCTGAGGCTAATGTTCACACGTTTAACAAATAACGACTGAAAATACGGAGCTGTTGTTTTCAAGGGAAAACAGCTCCTGATTTTCAGCCGTTTTTTAAGCAACTTCCGTTTTTTACGACCGGCTTTGTAGCTGTTTTTCTATCGAGTCAATGAAAAACGTCTACAAAAATGGCTTTACGAGGCGTTTTTTTTACGTGGCCGTTTTTAAAAACTGCCGCATAAAAAATGCCCCGTGGGAACGGAACTCAGTTTTTCCCATTGAAATCAACGGGCAGATGTTTGGAGGCGTTAAGCCCCCCATTTTCAGCCGTTTTTTGGGGCATTTACGCTGCAGTTTTTCAGTCTGAATTTGCAGATCCACAGTGGAATACAGTAATAGCCACGTAGATGAGATTTGAACAATTGTTACACATGCAGATTTTGCTGTGGATTCAAAGAATAATTCACAGGCAGATCTGTGGCGGATATTTCCGTCGCTAGTGCACCTACCCTAACCGTCAACATTTCAAAAAATGAAAACGAAATTCAGCGCAATTAACCAACGTCATCTTGCGTATTTCGTTTTTTTTTAATTATTCGTTTAAACTCTATCTGCATCTTCAGGACAGAGACACAGTTGAACCCAATGGTAGAGCAGGGGACCGTAAGTTAACTGCTCTACCAGTCACTTTGTATCGAGACACGAGGCAGTGACGTCATCGCACCTGTCTGCGCCAAACTACACAGACCGGAGGAGCAGAGGGATCGCTTCCACTCATTGTTGGAACGGGGTTAGGAGAGTATGTATATTATTTTTATGAGGCACTATTGGGTCTGTGTGGAGGCGGCTATGGGGGGCATTAAACAGCATTGGGTCAGCTTTGAGGCATTATACCGTGAGGGGGCAGCTATGGAGGACTTTACACTGAGGGAATTTATAGGGGCATTATACTGTGTAGTGGCAGCTATGGGGCATTAGACTGTATGGGGCAGTTATGGGGGCATTATACGATGTGGAAATCAGTTATAGGGACATTATACTGTGTGGCAGCAGCTTTAGGGGCATTATATTGTGTGGGGGCAGCATACAATGTGGGAGCAGTTATGGGAGAATTATACTGAGTGCAGGGCAGTTATGGGGGCACAGCATACTGTGTGGGGAGCACTATGGGGGACTGTATACTGTGTGGGGGCAGAGTCAGGGGTGTAATATACACACACACACACACAATATACCCGACACTGACCCCACACAGTATACTGCCCCCCATAACGTATAATATATATATATACACACACACTGGTATACAGCAGTATCAGGGGGTATATTATATACAGTGGTATACTACAGGCTCAGGAGATAAAATATTAATTTAATGTCGTAGTATGCAAATAGGGGGCGTGGCATGCAAAAAGAGGAGTGGCCCCAATAATCGTTCATTAATCGTAATGGAGGCTACATGTCCAATTGATCGTCATTTTGATTTAGCCCTATTAGAGAATCACAAATTAGAAGTCATCTTTTTTTCTTAAATGCCTGAAGGCGATGATAACAATGTCCTTCCATGTTTTTATTATGCAGATTTTCGTTTTTTTAGTCCAGGAAAACGTCCCCGGTAATGAAAATTCATGCAACAAATATCCTGCGCATCTTAGAAAATGACGGCACATTGTCACAGAGAAAATCTGCATCACACAAAATTGAAGAAGTGATATTAATTTTTCCAGTCCTTGCCATCAGCTCAGAACGGGACAAGGGAGCAGATTAGTTATTGTTAATGTTCAGGGTCGGCCGGCAGAAAAACTAGTAAATTGAAACGGCACCCAGGAGGCCGGCTTGAAAATGGCTGCTCCATTCTGTGCAGTCAGCGACTAACTTGTTAACCCTTCCTAACACGCACTGGAAATAACACATCAATGAAGGCCAGGAAGCAGGCACTGGAAAAGACGTTTTTATTTCCTTTTAATTCTAGTCAATTTTCGAGTAAATAATAAGGACTATTTAAAAAGTAACCATTAAAGTGAACAGACTCCATGTGTAATATTCACCCTGCATTTATCTGGGACTACCTTAAAATTTGCCCACGTCTCAGACAGCCGTAAAGAGTCCATATTTTAACATCAATTTTACGGCTGCAAGTCTCGGCTCCTCGGCGCAGGCCTAATGACCTGAACGATCAGCATCATAGATCCCGATGATAAACCGTGTATAATAGATGAGGGATATTAGTTTAGCACTAGCTTCTAGAACCATCTCAAGACATGGACTCAACACATGAAGACACTTCGGACACAAATCTTTCTACCAAATGCCATACCAAAATTTCAGCTGAAGAGCGCCTGAAAAGACCAACATGACCCCGATCGAACATCAGTCGTCCATTGTGAACGTAGTCATAAAATTTTAAAATAATGATCGCCCCAAAATCGGCCATTTCGGACAACTTTTGTCTTCGGTGTATGGACAGCTTAAAGGGAACCTGTCACCAGCATTTCACCTATTAAACCAGCAACACCTGGTGTTAGTGGGTGAAAAATCATTTCTATATAACCTATAATTGTCTACTTAGTCGGCTCTGCAGCTTTAGTATTCAGCTTTTTATTGTTCCCACACCGTATGCGAATGAGCAGAAAAGAGTCAGATCTTTATTTGAAAAGAGTCAGATCTTCATTTGAAAAGAGTCAGATCTTCATTCATCAGGTCTTTCCGAGTTTACCCCGCCTCCTTATTTTTGATTGGCAGCTCCTCGCCTTCCCCAGCACACAAAATCCTGTGCTTGTGCATTGATGTCCTCTTCTGGTGTGTGCACACAAAGGGACACCGGATTATTACAATAAAAGGCGCAAAATGTTTGCAGACCGTTATTTACAGTCGGAGGAGGGATTTAGGAGAGGGGATAACGGCAATGAACGATTTATAGCAGAGGCCAGTGAGGGATAAGTAAAGTTCCATAGGTGAAACGCTGGTGACAGGTTCCCTTTAACAAGCAGCATAAATTCAAAGTCAAGTGATCCTGTAAGTGTGACTGGTGTTCTCTCACTGCTGGCAGAGATGCTGCACAGTGGGTATTAAGATGGGCATGTGTGTCTCAGACCATCTGTTTTTGGTTCTTTTTAAGCAAACGGTCTTAAAGTGTAGCTAAACGTTTGACGAACTTCTGACACGTCAGAAGTTTGGATTGGTGGGGGTCCGAGCACGGAGACCCCCACCAATCGCTAGAACGAAGCAGCTGAAGCCCCCGTGTGAGCGCTCAGCCGCTTCGGTTTTTTCCGGAAATAAATGTATCGTGTACGGACTCAATAGAAAGTCTATGAGCCTGTACTCCGATACATCGGCTTTCCGGAAAAAGCCAAACAGACACAAAGCGGCTGAGCGCTCACACGGGGGCTTCAGCTGCTTCGTTCTAGCGATTGGTGGGGGTCTCCGTGCTCGGACCCCCACCAATCCAAACTTCTGATGTGTCAGAAGTTCGTCAAACGTTTAGCTACACTTTAATCTCACGATCACAGCAACAAAGACACACGACATGATCAACAATAACTCCTAGGACTTATTTTCGATACACATGTAAACTGCAAAAACTAATGTATTTACCAAAATAGACAATATTTTTCCAGTCTTTTTTCACATCTGCGCCGCGGTTCTGCCGGAAATTTACACCAGGAGAACCCATGAACGGAAACCATAACTTTCAGTTTGCATTACCATACGGCTTCCGTTTGTCTCCGTATCGTTACGGTTCCCTTTTTTCGGCAGAATCAATAGCGTAGTCGACTGCGCTATTGACTCCATCAAAACAACGGAAGCCTTACAGAACGGTAACAAACGGAAACCATTTACAATGGAGGAGTTACCATTGAAATCAATGGTAATGCAAACGTAAAGCTATAATCAGTTCATGGGTTCCACTGACGGAAAGGTCCGACGGAACCTATGAACGGAGCCCAGAAGCAGATGTGAACGAGGCCTTAGTATAATTTTGTATTTTTCATGGTGTTTTTGAGGTTCTATAGAGAAGCTTAAAAAGAGATTTCCAGAAAAAAAAAAAACAGAATACCTACAGAATGCTACAATTTGACTAAAACGCCACTGACCCCCAAAACACTACAAAAAAAAAAATTAAAAAAAATTGGAGTATGTAGACATTTTTATATTTCATTTTAGAAAAATCCGCACAACACGGTGTGAAACTGGCCATAAAGTTTGATTGGTGGAGTCTGTCCATTACCAAGAGGGTGCCATGTCCCCACTCCTGGTAGATTAGGGCTTCTTCACGTCTGTGTTGGAGGCTCCGTTAGGGGCAGATGCAACCAAAAATACCGTAAACAATAGCCCAGCCGCACTATTGTTTCGGTAAAACGACTGACGACATTACAGAAACCCGACGGTACCCATTAAAGTAAAGTCAACTGCTTCCATCAGGCACCAAGAGGGTCCGTCATGCAACAGAATCGGCACTTCCGGTATTTTCATTGCTTTGCTCCCCTGATAGAGCAGATCAACGGAAACACCAACGCAGATGTGAACATACACCAAGTCTATTTCAAATCAATAGAAGATACTAAAAAAGCTCAGCAAGTGTGAAAAATATTTAATTGCAGTAAGACATCCAGTGATGCTGCAAGACCACTAGGGACAATTGATTGAAGGAGCGTCTCTGACTGACACCTTATAGATTTTATTAGTTATAGCGCCACTAGTTCCTGGAATTATCCAATATTTTGGAGCTCCCTACCAGGAATCCTATGGTTATGGTGCCCAAACATGCACCCCATGTGCAGGCTGGAGGGTACACAACCAAACATTTACCAAAGAATTGCCAGTGATTTTTCCTTTCTTCTTCTCATTGCGCTTTATCACAAAATAGGTGAGCGCCTCAGAAGCAGAAGTTATTGTGTCACCGGTTATACATTCCAGCATTCAGTGAACTGTACCTTACATCTGGAAAGTCACAATCTGCAAACCTACGACAGTATCAGGGAGCAGCACCGCATCCTCCAAGATCTACAGCAAATATCAAACCTGTATATCATTTACCAATAAGTGCATACATTTTCCAGATCTACAATCTTACATATTTAGCTCTAAGGCTGGGTTCACATGACCTATTTTCAGACGTAAACGAGGCGTATTATGCCTCGTTTTACATCTGAAAATAGGGCTACAATACGTCGGCAAGCATCTGCCCATTCATTTGAATGGGTTTGCCGACGTACTGTGCAGGCAACCTGTAATTTACGCGGCGTCGTTTGACAGCTGTCAAAAGACGACGCGTAAACTTACAGCCTCGTCAAAAGAAGTGCAGGACACTTCTTGGGACGTTTTTGGAGCCGTTTTCTCATAGACTATTGAAAACCGCTCCAAAAACGGCCGAAAAACGACGCGAAAACGCAGCAAAAAACGTGAGTTGCTCAAAAAAACGTCTGAAAATCAGGTGCTGTTTTCCCTTGAAAACAGCTCCGTATTTTCAGACGTTTTTAGCTCAGCGTGTGAACATACCCTAATTGTAAAGGATCTGCCAGGTACAGCTTCTGTAAGCAGGTGCAGACTGATTACCTATGTCTGTGAGACTGACTCCATCTTCCACCACTCAGGATGGCAAGGCTTAGGAGTGGGAGAGCCTATCACAGCCTGGCCAGACGGAGCTAGCTCCCGCCCTCGGTCTATTTATACCTGCCTTTCCTGTTCCTACTTTGCTTGTGATTCTTCTCGTGTGGTTTCCTGGCCCTGCTGCAGCTTCTGAACTATTTGACCCTGCTTCATACTGACCCTGGCTTGCTGACTACTCTCCTGCTCTGCGTTTGGTACCTCGTACACTCCTGGTTTGACTCTGCTTGTACACTACTCTCCTGCTCTGCGTTTGGTACCTCGTACACTCCTGGTTTGACTCGGCTCGTTCACCACTCTTGTTGCTCACGGTGTTGCCGTGGGCAACTGCCCCATTTCCCTTAGCTTCTGTGTACCCTTGTCTGTTGTGCACTTATTGAGCGTAGGGACCGTCGCCCAGTTGTACCCCGTCGCCTAGGGCGGGTCGTTGCAAGTAGGCAGGGACTGAGTGGCGGGTAGATTAGGGCTCACTGGTCTGTTTCCCTACCCCCATCATTACGCTAATACAGTTATTTAGATCATTGGTACATAGTATTAGGCCATGTTCACACAATGGTACAGTGTTTTTCTTTTACCTTACAACCTGCTGACAGCTTCACGTCTACCAACCGCAACCAGAAAAGCTGTATACAAACGCCACAAAGACTGTTGGCGGAAGGGGGCACCCGGCTTTACAAAACTAAAAAAAGGAAGGGGTTCTCCGAGATATACATTTTATTTAGCTCACACATGTTTATTGCAGTGTGTGTGTGTGTGTGTGTGTGTGTGTGTTTGGGGGGGGGGGGGTGACATGTAGACCCTTTAATACACAATGGGGGGGGGGGGGATTTAGTATTAATTCTGGGTCCATTTCCTGGCAATTTGCACAAAAAATTGCGACTTTTGAGGCATTTGTTCAGATCACAGCATTTTTCATGAAAAAGCGGGGGAAAGCAGAAAAGACCAGACGTTCCACAGCCTGAAAACGTATAAACAAATTCTGCATCCAAAGCAAGTAAATGGGGCTAATCCTCATGCAGATCCGCCAGAATATCCGTAGCAAAAATGTGAGCGTCAGATTTCTGCCACGGATTCTTTGTAAAATACACACCATAGCAAGTCATGAAAGTGTGAACACAGCCCAATTGTATCCTGGGCAGTCTCTGCAACGCTCTGTACATCACCACAAATCTCTCGAGATCCTGTTGCTGCAATGTATCACCCTGGAGTCCAGGTCCTTCAGAGGATTTACAACGCTTAGTTGCGAGAAGTATTAGGTCCTTAGTGGCTTTAAGCTTCTGGATGTAAATAAGAATTCCATACACTGACAGCAAACACAGATTGAAAATAATGAGGAATTGAAACACAAAGCCTATTAGAAAGTTGCAGAACTTTTCATTACACAAAGGATTAAGCTTTATTTACATAAAACCAAAAAAGACTGAACCAGAAGAAAGAAATCTGGTGAAATATTGGTTTGCTGCACTTGAGTTGTGAGCAGCAGTTTGCTTTACGGCTATAGTTACGGCACACAGACCTAGATACGAATGCCAACATCTGGTCAAAAAACAATGAAGCAGGTACCACCCAGGCTCAAAGCAACAACTCCAATAATAGAATGGTAACGGTGACTTGTTATTTATGCCACTTCCAGTTCACAGATGTCCACCGGTCATCAGATCCGAATCTTAACATTTCTACCATCACAAACAGAACATATTATACAAAACTCTGACATACAAGACACATTGCAAATAAAGAGTACCTGGAAGTGGTTAACCTGAAGGCGTACGAGGACCTTACAACACACTACATAGGACATAGCCATACTAAAGATGGTGAACCGTGCGTTCCCTGACTAAATCAGATCAATAAATAAAGATGCAATTGAGACGCTAATGTAACATCCGAAATATAATAATTACACAGAAGCAACTTAGTAAAAGAAACGCTGTATATAAACACTCCTGCTGTTGGCAGCTGCACAAGGAGTATCCAGGCACACGGGGAGGACAATCCACTGATCGCTTACAGTAAATGTGTCGTGCAAAGCATCTTACAGCAAACAAAATATATCAACATGTCCCCCGTAAAGTCTGGTCGGGTAAGAGAGTACAATGGTGTGCCTCAGAGGAGCAGGAGACCATGCAACACAGTTCATTATGGAAATATTCCATCATTACCATATGGATTTATCATGCCTACAGCTCCTGCGCCTCAGAATAATCCATCTCACCAAGTAACAGTAGGTTACAGCAGAAATCTATGGGTTAAAGACACACTAATACCCAGCTTGTGGCATCTGTTGTCATCTGAAGTGTCATTGCTTCCCATAGTGACACAGGAGCGCTGATGATGAAGGCAGGAGCCGCTCAGTTTTCCTGCGGGTCAGCCTCCCTCACATACGTTCATCGGTAATTGGATTATGATGAATAGCTCGAAATTTTCAAAGCTCCTAAAAGGTATAATTCAGTAATATGGCACCCGGCCTGCAGTCTCACTCCGACTTTACCATATGATTACAGAATTTCTGGGCTACAATGGCCACATTATAAGAAAACTGGCAGTGTGACCTCAGACATATTACAGTGAAATGTACTAACTGGAAAGGAGCAGCAGAGGAGTTGTACTCTGACCCACAGAAATACACAACTCCGAGGAAAAGGTAGAGTTCAGTGGAATAAGTATATAACAGCCTTGCCAATACTGGGACATCAATAAATATATATATATATGAAAGAAAAAACTAAAACAAAACAAACAAGCATAAATATAAAGCACCGCAAACATATACAAAACGGCACTACTCTCCTAAATGTCCAATTCAACACAGAGAGAAGATAAAAGTCAGACAACTGGTGGTGACAGAGGAAATACAGGTCACCAAGACCAACAGTGACGAGATAAAGCCAGTAAATTGCCACCACCATACTGGCTGGGTCACAAATTCATTACATACCAGTAGGAGCAGCTCCTCCCAAACTTACCAAAAATGCCTAGATCTGTCCGTATCTCTTATAGCCGACCTCTTATACAGCCGCTGTCCGTATTCTAGGTTGTATGGCCACGTGTGTGTGTGTGTGTGTATAAACATACACATGTAACCCTCACACACCGTATCTAGTTGCAACTCGACTGAAAAACTTCAAAGTGAATGAGTTCACAGACCATAGGCACCTTTAACACACCGAGCACATTGCGAGGAACAGGTTAGTCCAGCATAGAATATATATATATGTATATAAACTGGTGTAAGACGTAACGTCACAACTAAACACAACACATACAAATATGAAGCACAGCACAGACAGGTCTCAATAGTCCTAAAAAAAGAAAAGACACTCCTGGAATAGGTTATGTACATACGGACGTAACCATTGGCGGATCTCACAATCTTGGGGTCATTCTCTACAGATAATAATCGGTTTCCATCACACACCACAGCAGTTACCTGGTCTTCATTCTCCATTCATTGTACAAGCTCCTCTCACCAGTCTGTCCCGCAGCAGCAACGTGAGAAACTGACTGGAGGCTGAGGGACACCATCTGGCAGACCTGCTGGGGGGGCACCGCGCATGTGCATCAGCCAGAACAAATCCCTATTCATGAAGTGGTGCTCAAAAGAAGGAGACCAAGCAAATATGTCTGGACCATGGAGGGCTGACCACACAGTACAGCACACATGTCAGCGGAGAGTCGCTAATTACACCACACCGAAGCTTCACCGCTCAACTACACCAGATTACAGCAGTGTCAATGCTGCGCACACAATCCGCCTTCCATTCATGGTCTACACTTACAGTCTAAACTCTTCATGCACGGATTTCAGCGTATATTGGCAGCAACCATGGCAACATTATCCAACAACAAGCCTTGTTAGAAAGTGTACCAACACTGGGGCAATGTGCAGGACCCATCGAGAAGAACTCCTATTGACAGTGAAATAGAAAGATTTTTATTGATGGTCTATAGGACACCCCACAATCACAGATAGGGTTCCACAGTAACGTGGCTTGTGTCCACAGTGAACCACCAGGTCACCCTGCGTTACGCCCTATACAGAACCCAGGAGATGTGCACCCAGCAGCCATGTTGGTAGAGAACCCCTTTAAGTTGACCACATTTTGACAGATGTCTGTGGTTCTGAAATGATCAGTTCCAACCACTGGGGATTTGTCCCATATATCAGAACAGATTATGACGACTACTACCCTCATGGGGTTTACACGATGATCTCAGCACATCGCTGACTTTATAATCACTGGAGAATGTCAATGCAACTAAAGATTCTAGAATCGATTTATCAGGTTTAAGATCTGTATAGAATTTATAAACCTCTCATTTCTGCAAAGTTGGAGCACAGAAAACATCATTGGACCTGTGCCCTTTTTTGCCCTTCCGATAAATACAAGTACAGCAATGGGCAGTGATCAGACATGAAGGGGTTACATGTACGGCAGCAGATCTCGTCCTTGGTCATATTGCATGGAGACTCCTCAGCATCCCATGTATGTGACCCTGCTGAGATCAGGACAGGGAGGAAGGGACAGGGACCACAGATGGTCCTATGCTACACAAAGTGACTCCGATAGCCATTGATAAGACTGGAGCCGCACACTGACTTGCAGGAAGATGAGGAGCGCGTGTTCTGCCTATTACATGAATGCTGCATTAACAACCAGTCCAGTATTAATCGCCAGCATCACGCTGAGGAGGAGCATTCATATCCCGGTCACATATCAGCACATGAGGTGTAATAACATCAGCACAAAGGCACAGCAGTAACTTATTATAACGACACTGCAGCGCTCATCCCGCACACAGCACAACAATCCCACATGCGCAGCGCTCCTCACTACTATGTACACATGTATTATGGATGAGATGCAGATGGCGCAGTGGGGACACTGACAGGTCACACACGACGCCCGTCCCTGCCCCTTCCCCTCACACGGTGCCCGGACCGCCGGCGTATGACCGCACTCTGGACAACTCTCTTTATACGTTATTCTCTATCCGCACTGCCACACATCTACACAGCGGAGACTCAGACCCCCTTTCCCCGTCTTATTCACCCCCCCGTGCGCCGTTCCCCCGCAGCACTAGTTACCGGTCTCCCGGTGATGCTCCGCCGCCTCCTCCTTATCCTCTTCACACACCAAGCAGGGCGCGATCCCAGCGCTGAGCACGTGACCGCGTTACCTGCTCTGATTGGCCGCAAGCCTCCTGCAGCCCCTCCCACTCCTCCTGCACCTGAGGGGGGCGCGCAGTGAGCGCACGTACAGAGCAGGCACCTGAGAGGGGGCGCGCCGGGAGGACGAGCACGGAGGCTGCACCTGAGGGAGCACTGCTGCCCTCTCCTTATAACGCCTAGCGTCCTGGAGGTGTCTAACCGGGGCAACGGAAATCATATTCACTGCATTACCCGACAATATACTCCTCAATTATCATGAGAAAGGAGAAAAATATTACAAGAGCATTAAGAAGTGAGATGAAAGGATATCTGCATGAAATATAAGCCTCTGTTCACATGGTCTACATGAAGAGTATAGCTTTCTTTGCGGAAAACATGTCATATACTTTCCCATAGGTATCTATGGGATGTACATGCCTAGGGTTGCAACCCAGCAGGTGAACCACCGACCCAGCCGGTATCCATGTCAAGAAGCAAGTGCCAGTAAAAGTTTTTCACTGGCTGATATATATATAATTTTTTTTTTTTTAATCCCCCCCCCCCCCCCTGCCGCTCCAACTCTGACGTTCAGGTGCTCTCCACCGATCCTGTGATGATGCCACGTTAAACATTAACGTGGCCACTGTAGCTAATCAAGTCTGTCCACGAGAATGTTGGTGCCATAGTGGCCAGGGTTTTTAAAAAAATATATATATATTTTTTTTTTTTATTATTGTTATATGACGGTATGAATAGTGACGCCTGATGCACTATTTTTCCACCCAAAAATGTACAGAAAAACAATTAAATTGTTTCTATCTAGACTTACATTTACTAGAGGCACCCAAAATTGTCACCTGCAGTCTCATTTACAGTATTTTCTTCAGTATTTTACATCGGTATTTGTAAGCCAAGACCAGGAGCGAAACTTCACCCCTGGCCGGGCCAATTTTGACCTTGAGGACTAGAACAATTTTTTGATTTTCCCTCTTTAGGCTGGATTCACACGACCAGGTTACGTCCGTAATGGACGGAACGTATTTCGGCCGGAAGTCCCGGACCGAACACAGTGCAGGGAGCCGGGCTCCTAGCATCATAGTTATGTACGACGCTAGGAGTCCCTGCCTCTCTGCAGGACAACTGTCCCGTACTGAAAACATGATTACAGTACCGGACAGTTGTCCTGCAGCGAGGCAGGGACTCCTAGCGTCGTACATAACTATGATGCTAGGAGCCCGGCTCCCTGCACGGTGTTCGGTCCGGTATTTCCGGCCGAAATACGTTTCGTCCTTTTCGACATAACATGCTCGTGTGAACCCAGCCTTACATCGCGGCAGTCATAACTTTGTATTTTTTGTTTGACGTAGCTGTATAAGGCTTTGTGTATTGCGGGACAATTTGTGGTTTATGTAGGTTCCATTTTTTGGTACATATACATTCGCATTTAAGTTATATACATTTTTATTTAGGCAAAAATGCAGAAAGAAAGCCATTTTCGCTGATTTTTTTTTTTCTTTGCAGTATACACCGATCATCATAAATGACCATAAATTTATTGTGTAGGTTGTTTATTTTAAGTGTAGCTAAACGTTTGATAAACTTCTGACATGTCACGTGACTTCTGACATGTTATTCCCATGCTGTAACATCACTGTTTATTATCCCTGTTCTGTGATATCTATTACTCCCAACTTTAAAGTAGCGCCACGAGGGGCAACCGTTGGGGTGCGCATAGCGCGCTACTACAAAATTTTTCCCTTCTAAGCTACGGCTCTAATCCCACCCATACACACCAGCTTCAGCCCACACAGTATCATGCTCCCATAGTGCCTCCAACACCGTATAATGCCCTCATAGCTGCCACTATACAGTATAATGCCCCCATAGCTGCCACATACAGTATAATGCCCCCTATAGATTCCCCTATACAGTATAATGACCCAAGCTACCACCCTACTCTATAATGCCCCCTCACCTACCACCATACACTATATTTACCACCACAGCTGGAATCCCCAGCCAGACTAACGTCACTGTGCAGAAATGGGACAGTGACATCAGGGATTCCCCCTAGTAGAGGAATCCCCAGCCATAGCATTGGCAACGCTCTGGCAGGGGATTCCGCTACAAGAGAAGCCTCTAACGTCACTGTCCATATATGGACAATGACGTCAGGTATTTCCTCTAGGAGCGTAATTACCGGACAGCGCATCAGCAACCCTCTGGCAGGGGATTCCGCTATGGAGGAGCCACTGATGTCACTGTCTATATATGAACAGTGACATCAAGTGCTTTCCCGGGCTCAGCACTTAAAGTAGCGCTGTGCCGGGAGAGTCCTCTGTACTAATGCTGAAGCAGGGAGCTAATGGTTCCCTGCTTAAGCATTGGGTTCAACTGTATCTGCGTCCAGAGGACATCGGGAGTCCATCGGGAGTCCAGGACATACCACCACTGCCCGGGACTGTCACGCTGAATCTGGGACGGTTGGGAGTTCATCATTCCCATACCGTGTCATCACTCTATGCGATAATCCACTTTACACGGTTTATTATCCATGTAATCTCTGTTATGACTTCAGTTGATTTTTTTATTATCCCTACACTATAAAATCAGTATGTTTTTATTATCCCTGTGGTGGGATATCATTGTATGCATTATCCTATTATCAGAATTTTTCCTGTGCAGTGACATCACTGTGTATTTTCAGGAGCATAAGTATATGAGGTGCTGAGGTTGCAGTTACACTTGGGAACTACTATCTGAGGCCCCATGCACACGAACGTAAAAACGCCCGTAATTACGGGCCGTAAATACAGCACGTTTTTACGGGCCCATGGACTTCTATTGGCCACGGGTACCTCCCCGTATGCTTACGGGAAGGTGCCCGTGCCGTTGAAAAATATAGAACATGTCCTATTTCAGGCCGTAATTACGGCACGGGCAGGCCCATAGAAGTCTATGGGGCTCCCGTAATTACGGGTGGCTACGTGTGTGCACCCTGTAATTACGGGAGCGTTGCTAGGCGACGTCCGTAAATAGTCACTGTCCAGGGTGCTGAAAGAGTTAAACGATCGGCAGTAACTCTTTCAGCCCCCGGGACAGTGACTACTGATCACAATATAGATCAACCCACCTGGGATGACATTTCAGCCCATGTGACCGCTGCAGCCAATCACAGGCCAATCACTGACTGCAGCGCTCACATGGACTGCCGCGTCATCCAGGGAGGACGGACTGAATGGCGAAAGAGGGACACGTCACCAAGACAACGGCCGAGTAAGTATGAATTTCTTTTACTTTTTCTGCGGAAAGGGCTGTCCCTTCCCTCTATCCTGCACTGATAGAGAGAAGGGACTGCCAATTAGTGCAGTGCAATTTTGCAGAGAAAACGTGCCCGTAAATACGGGTGGAATACGGATGACACCGGTCCCGTAAATGCTGGTGCAATACGGGTCGAATACGTGTGACCAAGGACCCGTATTTACGCCAGTATTTACGGGAGGGAAAAAATCTGTTCGTGTGCATCAGGCCTGAGACGTTTCAATGGTTCGCCGGCCACCATTACCTAAAACTGCATGTAAAGTTGGGGGGTGGGGGTGTCTTGTTACAGATTTTGCATCAGGGCCCAGGGACATCCGGTTACACCTCTGGGGATGCTTCTTTCCCCTGGCTGTTGTCATTACCACATTAGTAAATGTAGCAACATGGCACAGACTTCTCTGCTGTCAATGTCTCTGTCTGATATAGGACAATGATCCAAGTGGTGAAGGCGGCTGGTCTACAAGTATTATGTTGTGAACGTCTTGTGTGTGTTAGGGTACGGCCACACGGAGTGGCCCTGACACGGTCCAACGTGACTAACAACCGCGCCGGCACCATGTTCGGTGCGGCTGTCAAACAGCCTGTTAGTGCCCGCAGGTTAACGCGGGTAAACGTCCCTTTATCTGTGGCCATGAATTAATACACCCTTTATGGCCGCACGATTTTGCAAATTACAACAACTTACCCCCTATTCATTCTCTATGGCAGCGCCGGAAAAAGCCGAACACTGCACTCGGCTATCTCCGGCGCTCCCATAGAGAATGAATGGAGCGGCAGTGCGCATGCACATGTAACCGGAATACCCCTTAACGAGGTATTTGACAGCCGCTCCTACATAGTGTCAGCACGGTTGTTGGCCGCGTTGCGACCGTGTCAGGGCCGCTCCGTGTGGCCGTACCCTAAGACCGATTGCCCCACCCAATTTATATTCTCCATTTGGATTTGAACATTTTCCATGTTTTCCAGTTCTAATGCCCAGTCTGAAATACAGAACTTCAAATTACTACCTGTTCAATTTGTGAACCTTCATTTCTTGGAAAATCGAATGCATGACGCCATATCTAGTAGTAAGTATTACAAACCTTGGCAGCTGTGTGTCTCCTTGTCAGCCTGCCCCTGCCAACTCCAAGTGTTGTAAGCCTCCTGTCTCATATTGCTGTTTCCTCTTCAGTAGTCACTTTTGACAGTCAGAGTTCATTGCAGGACAGAAACACGACCAGCTATCATCTAATGATGAAACTGGGTGAGGGTTCTCTACAGATAGCCCAATTAATAATATAGACAAGACTAAGTTGACATTTATGCCGTATATTCCACATTATGCAAATTAATTCCAAATGCTAATATTATAAATGCAATGTCTCATAATGCAGTCCCAGATTAAATATGGCTCCGAACCAGAGCTTGGTTTTCAGTGACACATACTTTGAAGTGCCATTTTATGCCATATGGGTTTATAACCTTTCTGGTAAAAGGTCAAGGACTTGTGTGCTTGTTATTTCGTGTTCCTTTTGCTTACACTGATTAGCAGAAAGATAAGAAATACATTCATATTCGATATACCCCTAGACTCGGACAGACTGAACCTGGTCCACAGGTATTAAATCTCATGAAATCAACCACTATAGCCATGATACACTTGTTTTCAGTTAAAAAATTGGATTTGATTTTTATCCACAAATTTCCTATAAACCCGTAAGAAGCCTCCGGGCTTGTCCACACGGAACGGAATTGCTGCAGAAAATTTTTGTAGCAATTCCGCAGAAACGAGCAGGAATTTGTTACTGCAGAAAATGGTGCGGATTTTGCTGTGTTTCCGTTAATGCTTGGGGGATGGTGACATCTCCTCTGAAAAACACAGCAATTCAGTACTATTTCCGCTGCAGGAATTGACATGCTGCGCTACGAAAAAATACGCACCGCGGGTCAATTTCTGGTTGAAAATTTTACGCAGCGTGGATAAGATTTGTTTGCTGTTACTCTATTCTGCTGCATGTTTTCCGTCCGCAATTCCGGACGTAAAATACGCAGCAATTTCCGCTACGTGTGGACCAGCCCTAAGTGTCTGTAAAATGTCGGAGGCACTCGAAGGTACAGTATTATAGCTATGAGCACAGAATGAAGGATCCGATCAGCCCGGATCCGTAATGCAGCCATGCGCAGGAGAAGTTACCTGAAAAGAGACCTGCGTCAAGCAGCATGAGTTCAATTTTGCTGTAAACCTAGTTTACAATTTTGGGATTTCTCAGAGAAATGGGGTAGATTAAAAATAATATTCTAGTTATAATAGTTTACATGAATGGGAAAGCAGTTAGACAGCAATTCCTTTATTCTGTTTCATAGTCTGTATTTTCTGTATGTTAATCCTATTACACCCTCCTATTATTATGTACATCATTTTTTTACAGCTGATTTTCTTAGTAATATTATACTTGGGTGGGTTATGAAAGTTCCAAATGAAATCCATTGCCATGTGTAGAGACCTTGTATAGCAGCACATGGAGTCCCTATGGGTCCGTATTCATGTGCCGCCATATAGTTCTTCTATGACACACCGTATACTACCATGCCACCATTTTTTCCGTGTAAAAGCTGTGTATTTCTGTATTAAATCTGAGGCACACGGGGGTACAGTATGAGCCCATATCAGGCTAAGGGGTCTGTATTACATCATAAATCCATAATATGGTAATATGCATAAGGCCTTATGTGATACGGTTCATGCATGGCGGTACATGAAACTATATATGCACACAAATCTGTATGTTATGTGGGCACTACTGTGAGAGCAAATACTATGTTGACACACTAACCCCTTCCCGCCGCAGCCGTTTTTTCCTCCCCACCTTCCAAAAGCTATAACGTCTTTATTTTTCCGTCGATATAGTCCTATGAGGGCTTGATTTTTGCGGGACAAGTTTTAGTTTTTCGTAGCACCATTTATTGTGCCATGTAATGTACTAGGAAACGGGAAAAAAATTATTTGTGGGGTAGAAAATGAAAACAGCGATTCCTCCATTGTTTTTTACGCATCGTTTTTACGGAATTCACTGCAATTAAAACAACATGTTAACTTTATTCTGCGGGTCAATACGATTACGGCGATACCAAATATATATATTTCTATATTTTACTACTTTTACAAGTAAAAACCGAAGTGTAAAAAAGAAAATTTATTTTGTCGCCAAATTCCGAAAGCCATAACTTTTTTTACTTTTCCGTCGATTAAG
Organism: Rhinoderma darwinii; assembly: GCF_050947455.1. Classification (NCBI taxonomy): domain Eukaryota; kingdom Metazoa; phylum Chordata; class Amphibia; order Anura; family Rhinodermatidae; genus Rhinoderma; species Rhinoderma darwinii. Next base: position 25,985,151 of record NC_134694.1, on the reverse strand, counting down.
TGGTTTGAGGGTTTGTTTTTTGTGGGATAAGCTGTAGTTTTTAATAATACCATTTTGGGGTACATGCGACGGTTTGATCACTTTTTATTTCATTTTTTGTGGGAGATTAGGTGACCAAAAAATAGAGATTCTGGCGTTTACAAATTATTATTTTTTACGGCGTTCACCGTGCGGGTTAAATAATGATATATTGTAATAGTTCAGACTTTTACGGACGCGGCGATACCAATTATGTTTATTTTTTTTAAATTTTTTTACTATGCTCTAGGGGGAAAATGTTTTTTTTTTTTAACTTTTAATTTAATTTTTAGCAGCAAAGTGGGTGAGATTCAACAAATCCCATTCACACGCTGCATACAATTTCTGAGCAGAAATTGACCTGCGGTGTGTATTTTTTGTACCACAACATGTCAATTCCTGCTGCGGAAAGAGGACTGAATTGTTGCATTTTTCAGAGGAGATGTCACCATCTCCCAACACTGAGAAAAACGCAGCAAAATCCGCACCATTTTCTGCAGTAAAAAATGCAGGAAATGGTGCGGTTTTTCCGCAGCAGAAATCCTGCTAGTTTCTGTAACTATATTGTGGGTTTTCCCCATTGAATTCAATGGGAGGTAAAGCATGAAACAAAAAGCAGATGTGATTTTTGCAGCGGAAAAGCTGCAATTCCGCCGCAAAAATCGCAGCTCAAAAATAAAAGACTAAACTTACCCAGATCTCTATGCTCCTGCGTCTAGCCTGGCCTCCAGGGATGATGTTTCATCCCATGTGACTTCCAATCACAGGCTGCAGCAGTCACATGGGATGAAACGTCATCCCTGGAGGCCGGGCTGCAGGACATCAGAGGGATGCGTTGCCATGGCTACCGGTAGGTATAGACTTCCTTTTTTTTTTTTTTTTTACGTGCTGTTTTCCGGAGCGGACATTCCGGCCAAAAAACTGCACCACAACTTGGTGCGGTATTTCGGCTGGAATTCCCTGCTGGGACCAGGGCAGATATGCTGTGTAATTTTACGCAACGTACCTGCCCTGTGTGAACATGCCCTTACACTGGTTTGTTGAACTAAAGAGGATATTGTTGGAAACAGTGGCAACCCACAAAATAGAAACACATTCTGAAGCAGTGTACACATATTATTATAATCACTCGCATTGCCGGTACCATGTTAATAAGATGTGGTGCCAGCTTTACAGTAACATGGGCTAGATTAGAATGTGGTACCAGTATGACGTTACTGTGGGAACAATATGACATAATGTCTTTGAGGGTCATTGGCTATATACTGCTACAACACTACCTTGGAGGCAATGTGCTGTGTAGGATCACTGGCAGATAAGCGGACCAGAGAATCCAATGGTGGGCTCAGGCTCTGATACATAACAAGGCCCAACTACTGTACATCAGTGCCGGTAAAGATCAGCATAGACAACGTCAATAGTAAAGTAGATCACTAAAGTCCTTATTGGTTGTATGGTCAATACGTGTAACGGCATTTGTTTCATATAGCTGGAGGCAATGCCCTCAGAATAATTTCCTGTGGTCCCCAGTTAAACACTGTGTGTGGTACTACTGTGTGCATACTATAACGTAGCAGTGTTGTATGGAATAACTAGCTATGGAGCACTGAAGTTTTGGTACAGTGTTTAACAGATGTAACAAATACCCAGTGCCTGCTGTCATCCCTGGAGAATGACAACACATTGCTCCAGATATAATTAGTAAGTGGATCTGGCTGATATCCTAACACTTTAATTTGTAACAATAACACATTCAAGTTTCGTCATGGGGCACTACTGTTGGCACAAGTCCTATATAATCACAAATTACTGGTTTGTAAAGAACTTGCTATGTGCTACTGCTTTGTGGGCAAAATTGCGCTGTAGATATTCGCTTTATGTGGGCACATTGACTATATCGTATAGGTTTAAATATGTGATGATATTTTGTTTGCTGTAATATGTTTATTAGACGTTAAAATTCTCGCTAGGGTATCAAGAATTAGCTATTCCAATAATGTATTATGTCTAATGGAATCTTTGTCAGGCCTGTACTTTGTGGCCTTTCTCAACAGTCCTGGACCCAACCTAAACTAAAAGGGGTAATACCATCTTAGACATTTATGTATTTTTACAGGATATGGAACCCAACTCTGGAACCCGAACCCTGTGATTGGCTGCAGCGGTCACATGGGATAAAACGTCATCCCAGGAGTCCGGCCTGGATGAAGAAACACAGAATTCTGGGTAAGTATAAGATTTCATTTTTTTTAGAGTTGCGCTTTAGCAGCGGAATCGCTGCTTTACCGCCGCAAAAAAACACAACGTCTGCTATCTGTTGTGGGTTTTACCTTCCCATTGAAAAGCTGCAACAAATAAGTAGCGATTACGCAAATACAATTGACAAGCTGCAGACTAAAAAAAACGCAGGTCAATTTCTGAGTGTTTTTTCTGCTCAGCATTTACGCAGTGTGTGGATGAGATTCCTTAAAATCTCATCCACTTTGCTGCTATTGTATTATGCTGTGGATTTTCCGGATTATGCTACGTGTGAACTCCGCCTATGGAAAACGAGGCAAATTTTGATGCAGAAATTTGTGCAGCCGTCCCATTCCGGGGCATAGCTAGGGGGGGCAGGCGTGGCATGTGCCCTGGGCACAAATCGGTGGTAGGAAAGGGGGGAGGCGCCGCAGAGCAGCTGTATCAAAGCAGCTGATCGCTGCTGACAGGCACCCTGTATGCCGGACGGCTGCAGCAGCGATCCGCGTCCGAAGGAGGCAGGAAGGTCTTGCGGTGGCGTTCTGACTGGGGTCGGCGATGGCCCGTGAGTGGACCTGTCCAGTCACCTGACCTCACCGGTCAGATGACAGGTCAGGTGACTGGACTGGTCCAATCCCGGGCCGGCACCGACCCCAGTCAGAACGCCGCTGCAAGACCTCCTGCCTCCTCCTTACAGTGAGTCCTATCAGGCAGAGGGGAGAGTGGTAGCGGTAGGCTAGCTCTACCGCTCTCCACTCTGGGGGGGCAGTGTGGCATAAAGTACATGGGTGTTGGGTTCAGTGGCACCATGTACAAGGGGGTGGTTTTGTGGCACTATGTACAAGGGGGAGGGGAGTTGTATGGCATTATGTACAAGGGGGAGGGAGCTGTGTGTGTGTGTGTGTGTGTGTGCTATGTACAAGAGGGGGCTGTGGGTGGCGCTATGTACAAGAGGGCGCTGTGTGTGGCGCCATGTATAAGAGGGTGCTGTGTGTGGCGCTATCTACAAGGGGACTGTGTGTGGCGCTATCTGCAAGGGGGCTGTGTGTGGCGCAATCTGCAAGGGGGCTGTGTGTGGCGCAATCTGCAAGGGGGCTGTGTGTGGCGCTATCTGCAAGGGGGCTGTGTGTGGCGCTATCTGCAAGGGGGCTGTGTGTGGCGCAATCTGCAAGGGGGCTGTGTGTGGCGCAATCTGCAAGGGGGCTGTGTGTGGCGCAATCTGCAAGGGGGCTGTGTGTGGCGCTATCTGCAAGGGGGCTGTGTGTGGCGCTATTTACAAGGGGGCTGTGTGTGGCGCTATCTGCAAGGGGGCTGTGTGTGGCGCTATCTGCAAGGGGGCTGTGTGTGGCGCTATCTGCAAGGGGGCTGTGTGTGGCGCTATCTGCAAGGGGGCTGTGTGTGGCGCTATCTGCAAGGGGGCTGTGTGTGGCGCTATCTGCAAGGGGGCTGTGTGTGGCGCTATCTGCAAGGGGGCTGTGTGTGGCGCTATCTGCAAGGGGGCTGTGTGTGGCGCTATCTGCAAGGGGGCTGTGTGGCGCTATCTGCAAGGGGGCTGTGTGTGGCGCTATCTGCAAGGGGGCTGTGTGTGGCGCTATCTGCAAGGGGGCTGTGTGTGGCGCTATCTGCAAGGGGGCTGTGTGTGGCGCTATCTGCAAGGGGGCTGTGTGTGGCGCTATCTGCAAGGGGGCTGTGTGTGGCGCTATCTGCAAGGGGGCTGTGTGTGGCGCTATCTGCCAGGGGGCTGTGTGTGGCGCTATCTGCCAGGGGGCTGTGTGTGGCGCTATCTGCCAGGGGGCTGTGTGTGGCGCTATCTGCCAGGGGGCTGTGTGTGGCGCTATCTGCCAGGGGGCTGTGTGTGGCGCTATCTGCAAGGGGGCTGTGTGTGGCGCTATCTGCAAGGGGGCTGTGTGTGGCGCTATCTGCAAGGGGGCTGTGTGTGGCGCTATCTGCAAGGGGGCTGTGTGTGGCGCTATCTGCAAGGGGGCTGTGTGTGGCGCTTTCTGCAAGGGGGCTGTGTGTGGCGCTATCTGCAAGGGGGCTGTGTGTGGCGCTATCTGCAAGGGGGCTGTGTGTGGCGCTATCTGCAAGGGGGCTGTGTGTGGCGCTATCTGCAAGGGGGCTGTGTGTGGCGCTATCTGCAAGGGGGCTGTGTGTGGCGCTATCTGCAAGGGGGCTGTGTGTGGCGCTATCTGCAAGGGGGCTGTGTGTGGCGCTATCTGCAAGGGGGCTGTGTGTGGCGCTATCTGCAAGGGGGCTGTGTGTGGCGCTATCTGCAAGGGGGCTGTGTGTGGCGCTATCTGCAAGGGGGCTGTGTGTGGCGCTATCTGCAAGGGGGCTGTGTGTGGCGCTATCTGCAAGGGGGCTGTGTGTGGCGCTATCTGCAAGGGGGCTGTGTGTGGCGCTATCTGCAAGGGGGCTGTGTGTGGCGCTATCTGCAAGGGGGCTGTGTGTGGCGCCATGTACAAGAGGGCGCTGTGTGTGGCGCCATGTACAAGAGGGCGCTGTGTGTGGCGCTATCTACAAGGGGACTGTGTGTGGCGCTATCTGCAAGGGGGCTGTGTGTGGCGCTATCTGCAAGGGGGCTGTGTGTGGCGCTATCTGCAAGGGGGCTGTGTGTGGCGCTATCTGCAAGGGGGCTGTGTGTGGCGCTATCTGCAAGGGGGCTGTGTGTGGCGCTATCTGCAAGGGGGCTGTGTGTGGCGCTATCTGCAAGGGGGCTGTGTGTGGCGCTATCTGCAAGGGGGCTGTGTGTGGCGCTATCTGCAAGGGGGCTGTGTGTGGCGCTATCTGCAAGGGGGCTGTGTGTGGCGCTATCTGCAAGGGGGCTGTGTGTGGCGCTATCTGCAAGGGGGCTGTGTGTGGCGCTATCTGCAAGGGGGCTGTGTGTGGCGCTATCTGCAAGGGGGCTGTGTGGCGCAATCTGCAATGGGGCTGTGTGTGGCGCAATCTGCAAGGGGGCTGTGTGTGGCGCTATCTGCAAGGGGGCTGTGTGTGGCGCTATCTGCAAGGGGGCTGTGTGTGGCGCAATCTGCAAGGGGGCTGTGTGTGGCGCAATCTGCAAGGGGGCTGTGTGTGGCGCTATCTGCAAGGGGGCTGTGTGTGGCGCTATCTGCAAGGGGGCTGTGTGTGGCGCTATCTGCAAGGGGGCTGTGTGTGGCGCTATCTGCAAGGGGGCTGTGTGTGGCGCTATCTGCAAGGGGGCTGTGTGTGGCGCTATCTGCAAGGGGGCTGTGTGTGGCGCTATCTACAAGGGGGCTGTGTGTGGCGCTATCTACAAGGGGGCGGTGTGTGGCGCTATCTACAAGGGGGCGGTGTGTGGCGCTCTCCACAAGGGGGCGGTGTGTGGCGCTCTCTACAGGGGGCTGTGTGTGGTGCCATCTACAAGAGGGCTGTGTGTGGCCTCATAAATTTATTTTCTTAACTTATTGTTATGTTAAACTACCTTATAGAACAATATTTTGTCTTGTAAAATGTACAAATGGTTTTATGCTAGAGTTACATTAAAAAAAATTGTGCAAAGAAATTAGATCTCCGTGATTGGTAGAGAAAGCAAACATGTCGAGGGGGAAGGAGATGTCGGGAAAGAAGTTGGGAGGGGGGGGGCGCCAAACTGAATCTTTGCCCCGGGTGCTGGAGAACCTGCTATGCCTCTGGTTCCATTCACCTGAACGTGGCTTCTAGAAATCCATACACGTTCTGCAGAAACAACCCCATTCGGATGCCTGGAAATTTCTGCAACAAATCTTCCTCCTGTGAATGTAGACTGGATTTACATGGGGCGGAAATGCTGCACAGATTTTCCACAGCTTTTCCGCCACGTCTCTACAGCAAAATCCGCAAGTGTTACGTGAGGATTTTTATGTTGATTTTTGCTGTGGATTTCACCACCACTGCATTGAAAATGGTGAAATGCAAAAGTGAACGTCCAGAAAAGAATGAGCATTCTGTGGATTAAAAAATTCGCAGCATGCTCTGTTTTACGTCTAGAAATGTTGTGTTCAATTCTCAACCACATGGCTAGGAAGGTAATTCGCTGCGGATATTCTGCATGTAAAATCTGCAGCACTTTCGTCTCTTGTGAATCAAGCCCCTTTCACTTGAATAAAGCTATATTGCCCCCTCCCTTCTTTCAGATGACCGGGAAGGGTCCCAGAGCTATAGGGGTCGTAGTATTATAGATATTCTGTCGCTGATTTGCAAATGATAAGGAAATGGAAAAAAAATATTCCAACTTGAATGATTCAGTATCGAGTATGAGCGCCAAGCGCAGAAATACACGCACTTACACAGCTCGGCATGCTATCAATGCAATTACTAATGGTTGTCTGAGGATTATACCACGCTGAATGCACTTGGGCACGCAAACAATCATGATTGGCTGCTGGCAGCTCCCTTTGCATTTTCCAACCAATGATGTCCTAGAAGTGCTCGATGGGAGACAAGTCCATAGACGCTGCAGGCCATGGTAGAACATTTAGGCCACACAGACTGCTCACAGTAGCACGATCATCATGCGGCCTGACGATATCCTGCTGAAAAACGGCTTCTGGGACACTTTGGAGAAATGGCCGTACCAGTGGTTCCACGATTAAATCAATGTATAGCCGAGCTGTTAGTGTACCTGAAATGAAGACTAGAGTGGTCCGGCTACCATACATTATGCCACCACACACCATAATCCCGGGAGTAGGAGCGGTGTGACGTTCCTTTGTGAAGACCTCTTCATGGCGTTGCCCACGAGGTCTCCAGACTAATCTCCGGCTAATATTGCATCTTAAACAAAAAAGGGACTAATCGCTGAAGATGATAGACCCCCCATTCCAGCCCCCATTGGTGTCTTGCTGTGCACCATGATAGCCTTTGAGATCAGTGTTGTGTGGTCCATGGAACATCTGTAGCTGGACGTCTGGCTCATAGCCCAATGTCGTGCAAACGCCTTTTTCAATTTCACTTGCCGTACAGAATGAATCACTGTGCGCCATTCTTCCAATCAAACGATCCGTTTGTGCAGAGGTTCGCCTCCGTGCAAATCTTGCTGTCACTCCCGTTCTAGTTGTTGTCCTCCCAACCTCCGGGAATGCAACTTTGAACAGTGCTGACATCTCTGCTTAGGCGCGTAGCAACCTGCCGGAGTGATAAACCAAGGTTCCTCAGTTCAAGGATTCTGTGCCTCTCAGTTTGCAATAAGTGGTGATAACTGGCTCGAAGAACTGGAGGGATCGCACAATCATTCCACACCACACCACTTGGTCTGATTTTTAGGCCGTGTTCCCACGGGTCGGATATGCTGCGTAAAAATCACGCAGTGTGTCCAACGTGGAACCCGCAGTACATTCCGTCCGAAAAATCGCACCACATTATGAATTTCCGCTGTGGAAGAACGCGCTCATACTTTTCCCCTTAGTCTTCTCTACCCTTAGTCCGGCCTCCTACAATGACGTTGCAGGCCATGTGGCGCTGCAGTCTGGGATTGGCTGCAGTGGTCACATGAGATGAAATGTCATCCCAGGAGGCCTGACTGCAGGAAGCAGGGTGTTCTGGGCAAGTATGATGTTTTTTTTTTCCGGAGTTGCAATTTTGAGGCTATTACGCCGCAAAAGTCGCAACACATAGCTTTCTGTTTTCGGGTTTTGTGTCCCCGTTGAATTCAATGGGGAAAACCTGCAATAGAAGATCAACAAAAACGCAGCATACATTGACATGCTGCGGAGTTATTAAAGTTTACGCTGGTTTTTTTTACGCAGCGTGGACGTGAGGTTCTCAAAATCTCATCCACTTTGTTGTTACTGTAAATGCTGCGGAATTTCCGCACAAAATTCCGTTGCGGAAATTCCGCCTTAATGTTTCATGTGGCTAAAAGTGTTTCAATCTTGCTTTTATGCCTCTCTCACATGCCACAGATTGGATTTAGATGCTTGAAAATTTGATAATTTGCAGATTTTAGCGACATCTTCTACTTCCTCGATTTGCATAAACTTACGACTTACCCTTCATGGTGTTGCAATTTCACTGTTGAGGAGTGTACTAGTATGTATTTATATATAGTTATTATATATCAGGGGGGGCGAAACATAGGTCTTGGGTCTATTGCCCCTGATCTCTTAAGACCTCAGCAACACCTCTTGCTGCTAGTGCTTAAAATGAGTCACTTAAAGGGGTTTTCCAGCTTCTGACAACTGATGACCTATCCACCGGATAGGTCATCAGTACATGATCTGTGGGGGTCCGACACCCGGGCCCGGCACAGATCAGCTTGTCCAGTGCCTCCGGGCACCGGACGTGCAAGCCGGAAGCAGTTCGCTCCTGCCACGGAGTAGCGGCCGAGCTGCAGTACTGCAGCTCTGCTCCTATTCAAGTGAATAGGAGCGGACCTGCAGTTCTTCAGCACGGCCGCTATGCTATGTACGGAGCCAACTGCTTCCGGGTTCCGTCCATAGCATTATGTGCCACAACATCCGGTGCCCGCAGGCCGCTGGAGCAGCTTAATGGGGCTGGATCCAGGTATCAAATCCGCACCGATGCCATACTGATGACCTATCTGGTGGATAGGTCATCAGTTGTCACAAGGTGGACAACCCCTTTAAAGCTATGTACCCCTTTTTTAAATCGTTTTTTTTGTTGTTTTTTACAAAAATGTTTATCAGTGTGTTTTGTGCAACTTTCTAATACATAGTTACGTAGTTAGTACGGTTGAAAAAATACATATGTCCATCAAGTTCAACTGAGGGATGGGAACTTAAAAATTATTTTTACTTTTTGAGAGACCACTGCTTTGTATCCTGTATACAGAGCAGCTGTATCTAGCACTGAAACCTGTATCCGTCAGGTCAGCGGGACTGACCGGTTTAGTGACAGCGGATCGCAGGATCCACCTGTTATTGATCACATCTAAGAAAGTTATGTTAGAGACACGCAGGACCCGCTGTCACTGAACCCATCAGCGGGTCCTGCGTGTCTCTGGCATAACTTTCTAAGGCCTCATGCACACGAACGTATAAACGCCCGTAATTACGGGCCCATAGACTTCTATAGCCCACGGGTACCTTCCCGTATGCTTACGGGAAGGTGCCCGTGCCGTTTAAAAATATAGAACATGTCCTGTTTCAGGCTGTAATTACGGCACGGGCAGGCCCATAGAAGTCTATGCGGCTCCTGTAATTACGGGTGTCTATGTGTGTGCACCCGTAATTACGGGAGCGTTGCTAGGCGACGTCAGGGGATAGTCACTGTCCAGGGTGCTGAAAGAGTTAACTGATCGGCGGTAACTCTTTCAGCACCCGGGACAGTGACTACCGCTGGAGTTAATAGTATTAAAAGTTAAAGAGGCTCTGTCACCAGATTTTGCAACCTCTATCTGCTATTGCAGCAGATAGGCGCTGCAATGTAGATTACAGTAACGTTTTTATTTTTAAAAAACGAGCATTTTTGGCCAAGTTATGACCATTTTTGTATTTATGCAAATGAGGCTTGCAAAAGTACAACTGGGCGTGTTGAAAAGTAAAAGTACAACTGGGCGTGTATTATGTGCGTACATCGGGGCGTTTTTACTACTTTTACTAGCTGGGCGTTGTGTATAGAAGTATCATCCACTTCTCTTCACAACGCCCAGCTTCTGGCAGTGCAGATCTGTGACGTCACAGTCGATGTAGCTACTTACCTGCAAACGCTGATGCTGCTGCAGAATCAACTGTAGCCTCTGCTGCCGATGTGGCCGTCACGATGCAGGACCTGTGAGTGACGTCACAGATCTGCACTGTCACAAGCTGGGCGTTCTGAAGAGAAGAGGATGATACTTCTCATCAGAACGCCCAGCTAGTAAAAGTAGTAAAAACGCCCCGATGTACGCACATAATACACGCCCAGTTGTACTTTTACTTTTCAACACGCCCAGTTGTACTTTTGCAAGCCTCATTTGCATAAATACAAAAATGGTCATAACTTGGCCAAAAATGCTCGTTTTTTAAAAATAAAAACGTTACTGTAATCTACATTGCAGCGCCGATCTGCTGCAATAGCAGATAGAGGTTGCAAAATCTGGTGACAGAGCCTCTTTAAATTACCTGCTTCTTCCTCCAGCCCGGCCTCCCGGGACGACGTTTCATCCCATGTGACCGCTGCAGCCAATCACAGGCTAATCACAGGCTGCAGCGGTCACATGGACTGCCGCTTCATCCAGGGTGGTCGGACTTGATGTCAAAAGAGGGACGCGTCACCAAGACAACGGTACGTATGAACTTCTTTTACTTTCAATCGCTGCGGAAACTCTGCCCGAAACGGCTGCCCCTTCTCTCTTTCCAGCACTGATAGAGAGAAGGGGCTGCAGATTAGTGCAGAGAAAACGGGTCCATAAATACTGGTGGAATACGGGTCAAATACGTGTGACAAAGGACCCGTATTTACTGCAGTATTTACGGGAGGAAAAAAATATGTTTGTGTGCATGAAGCCTTAGATGTGATATGTATGTATGTATGTGTGTGTGTGTGTGTGTGTGTGTGTGTGTAGTAGCAATATAGCTACTAAAATAATTTTTTTATATTTTAGGCAATCAGGGAGTGTGTTCGGCAGAGAAAGAGTTTTCTTTACATTTATTTGAGTTCAAAACCTGTAAACGGGTTCTGACTCCAACCAGACGGTCCATTTAGTAGGCAGCTGTGAGAAGTGTGGTTTAGTCACACGTGGTTCAAAACTTGGGCAAGATAATTATTTTTTTGTTGAGGGGCATCGTTACTTAACCTTTTAATGACATGGCATGCACATGTACGTGGCAGTCGTTCAGGGGATGTATGGATCGGGCTCACGGGCTGAGTACGCTCTATTCTTAGCGGATGTCGTCTGTAATACAGCTGTCACATCACTGCTATGGGCGGAGTCAAAGATCACTTGAATGGGACCATTTAACCCCTTAAAAGCCGAAGTCAATTGCAACCGCGGCATCTAAGGCATTAGAATGAGGGGGCAGCCCCCTCTGACATGTCATCGGTCCCATCCGACGCGATCGTGGGGTGCCGCTAGTCGTCATGGCAGCCTGGGGGCCTAATGAAGACCCACGGGTCTGCCATCTTTGTACTCCTATGAAGCGCATACTCCGGCAGGGCTTCATAGGAGACCGTTGGAATCATGATCTACTGCAATACCTTAGATCACTGATTTACGTCCCCTAGGGGGACTTCTAAAAAAAAATAAAAACAGTTAATTTTTTTTTAATGTACCAAAAAAAAATACTTCAACTTTTAAAAAAAATACTTTTCCCATTTTTCCCTAAAGTAATGTTAAAAAATAATGTATAATGTTATTTTACCTGCTCGGTGAACGGCATAATAAAAAAACCCCCCCAAATTTCTGTTTTTGTGTCACCTTAACTCCCCAAAAATGGTAGATGTACCCCAAAATGGTACCAAAAAAAACTACAGCTCGCGCTGCAGAAAATAAACCATCACACCGCTAAATTGACAGAAAAATAAAAAAGTTATAGCTCTCAGAATGGCGACACAAATTTTTTTTTTTTTAGCAAATATTTATTTTTATTTTTTTAATAAATGTAGTAAAACATATAAAAAAAAACATATAAATGTGGTATTGCCGTAATCGTATCAGCCCGTGGAATAAAGTAAAAATTTACTTTTTACCACACGCTGAACATCGCAAAATGAACCGACCCCCCCCCCCATAAAAATGGTGCAATTGTTGTTTTTTTGTCCATTTCACCCCACAAATATTTTTTCAGTTTCCCAATACATTATATGGTACATTAAATGGTGCCATGAAAAATTACAACTTGTCTCGCATAAAACAAGCCCACATACGGCTGGGTCGACAAAAAAATTGAAAAAACAAAAATTGGCCATGTCATTAAGGGGTTAATGTTGTTAGCAAATCTTTGCTAAATATCCATGTATCCTTTGTTGCTGAAAGATTTTAGAATGCAGTTATTCTGTTAGAACAATATTCAGGCGTGTCGCTATGAAATTGTTTCCATTGTGCTCTGTACTTGCATTGTCTCCCCTGAAGCCTTGTCAATGTTTCAGATGGTCCCTGGAATGTAGCACATTCTGGCATGTATCAAATTACAGTATGTGTTGCATTACCAAAAGTGACACCCGTCCTTACATGGTTGGTTACTATCAAGGTCAGTTTGGGGGCTTCCACTTCAGCTCTCCCTCCAGTGTCATAACATGAGATGATGGAAAAGTAACATCCTCGGGAGTCTCAAAGGAGCGCGCAGTACAATACAAGGTTATCTCATGCTTGTCCTGCAGGAATATTACACATCTGTGTATTGTTTTTTTTTTACACCTGTTAACTATTGACAATTTTTCAATTGATAAATAAAACATAAAGTTTACTACTTGTATAAAAATTTAGGGGAAATCTATTAAAAGTTTTACGCACTTTATTGCCGTTAAAAAGTTGCAACCTACAGAGGACACCATATTTTTATTTTTTTTTACTGTTTTCCGCAGCTCTCTGCGCTTTTAAAAAAAATGAGCGGGGCAAAGGGCCACCCGCAGCCCTAAACATTAGCTATAATTTGCATCATCAATTGGTGCAATTTAAAGCCAAAATCGACGCTACCCCTTAGCTGTGATAGATTTCACTTTCTGGCGGATGGACTGCCCAAGGTGTGACTCATTTATTAAGATCTTACTCCTGCGGGCTGCCGACTAAAACTGGTGTATCAAACGTAAATTTTAGTAAATCCGCCCCTTATGTGATATTTGCTGCAAAGACATTTAAAACTGCCTCCCCTGCTTCTTAATACTGACAAAGCATGGCGGCCGTAATGTACACTGTTTTGAGTCATTCGCTCATAAATTCTATTGATCTGTAAGTCATTTGCAAGCTAAAAGGAATGTCTCTTCATAGACAACCCTGTTGATATGGTACCACAGTGGCCATGCATTTAGCTCCCAAGACGCCAGGCAAAATAAGCTGTTTTTCAGTGGTCTCAGGCCGCTGGAGGGGAAATGTAATATTACAGGCCGACCATTTAGACAAACCGCCATCCCAGGGGCGTAGCTAAAGGCTCATGGGCCCCGATGCAAGAATTCTTACTGGGCCCCCCCCCCGCAAACTTCTCATGGCCGACGGTCCGCAGCTTTCAGCTGCATCGCTGGGTCTCCTAAGTGACCCAACAATGCAGCACTAGCAGCCGGGGGCGTCACTATGGCTGGGTTCACACACCCTATTTACGGACGTAATTCGGGCGTTTTAGCATTGAATTACGTCCGAAAATGCGGCTCAAAAGCGTTGGCAAACATCTGCCCATTCATTTGAATGGGTCTTACAATGTTCTGTGCCGACGGTCATTTTTTTTACGCGCCGCTGTCAAAAGGCGGCGCGTAAAAAAGACGCCCGCATCGAAGAAGTGCCTGTCACTTCTTCAGACGTAAATGGAGCCGTTTTCCCTGGACCCCATAGAAAAACAGCTCCAATTACGTCCGTAATGGACGCAGCGAAAGATGCCTGCACATGCCATTACGGCTGAAATTACGGTGCTGTTTTCTCCTGTAAACAGCACCGTAATTTCAGCCGTAACAGACGCTGCCGTGTGAACATACCCTCAGGGCTTAAAATGTCAGGGGAAATAGCCCCAATACATGTGTCCGCCCAAAAAAAAGTGTGTGTATAAGCATAGCATATCTATAGCACTACGACCCTATAAACTATGGATAGGATTATATACAGTGGCTCAGCAGACAGTATCACACAGGATAGGATTAGATATAGGGCCCAGCAGACAGTATCACATATGATAGGATTAGATACAGTGGCTCAGAAAGCAGTATCACACATGATAGGATTAGATACAGTGGCCCAGCAGACAGTATCACACATGATAGGATTAGATACAGTGGCTGAGCAGACAGTATCAAACATGATAGGATTAGATACACAGCTCAGCAGACAGTATCACAGATGATAGGATTAGATACAGTGGCTCAGCAGACAGTACCACACATGATAGGATTAGATACAGTGGCTCAGAAGGCAGTATCACACATGATAGGATTAGATACAGTGGCTCAGCAGACAGTATCACACATGATAGGATTAGATACACAGCTCAGCAGACAGTATCACACAAGATACGATTAGATACAGGGCCCAGCAGACAGTATCACAAATGATCGGATTAGATACACAGCTCAGCAGACAGTATCACACATGATTGGATTAGATACACAGCTCAGCAGACAGTATCACACATGATTGGATTAGATACAGGGCCCAGCTTGCTGACATTGCGGCTCCAGCGCTGGACCCAGAACAGGTAAGAATAATAATTTTGCTTCTTTATGTGTTACTGATTATTTTTGTGTGTTTGTGTTTTTTTACAGGTTCGGTTGTTGGACTTCGGATACGAGGACTTCTATGACGGCGTTTTTTTTTATTCTCAATAAAATGGTTAATGAGGGTTGTTTTTTTATTTCAATAAAATATTTTTTCTATGTGCTTGTATCTTTTTAAACTTTATTATCACCGCCTTAGTAATGGCCGCTGGCTGATTGACAACCTCCATTACTAAGGCGGGGCTTAATGTTAGCTGGTGCAGAGGCTACACTAACCCCCATTATTACCCCAGTACCCACCGCCACCAGGGGTACTGGGAAGAGCCGGGTACGAACCAGTACCCGACCATCTGTAGTGACGGGCAGGCATCGGGGTGGCCGCAGGCTGGTAGTATTAGGCTGGGGAAGGCCAAAAACAGTGGCCCATCCCACCCTGGTAATGGTGCCTGCTGCTGCTGTGTTGCATCTGGCTGGTTATGAAAATTGGGGAGGACCCCACATCGTTCTTTCCAATTATTTTTTATTTTTTTTAAATGACGTGGGGTCTCCCCTAGTTTTCATAACCAGCCAGATACAATAAAGCAGCAGCAGCCTAGCATCACCAGGGTGGGAAGGGCCACTGTATCTGGCCTTTCCCCTCCTGATAATACCAGCCTGCGGCCACCCCAGTGGCCTACCATCACTACAGATGGTCAGGTACTGGATCGTACCTGGCTCTTCCCAGCACCCCTGGTGGCGGTGGGTACCGGGGTAATAAAGGGGGTTAGTGTTAGCCGCTGCACCGGCTAACACTAAGCCCCGCCTTAGCAATGGACGTCGTCAATCAGCCGGCGGCCATTACTAAGGCGGTAGTAATATAGTTTAAAAAAAAACACAAAGACATAGAAAAAATATTTTATTGAAATAAAAAAAAAAACCCACACAACCCTCATTAACCATTTTATTGATAATAAAAAAAAAAAGCCGTCATCGAAGTAGTCCTGGAATCCGACGTAGTCCAACGACCGAACCTGTAAGAAAACACAGAAAAAATTATTAGTAACACGTGTGTTAGGCTTAGATACAGGGCCCATGTGTGATACTGTCTGTGGGACCCTGTATCTAAGCCTACCAGAACGTAGGCTTAGATACAGGGTCCAGCAGACAGTAATCTTATACAGTATAAGATTACTGTGTGCTGGGGCCCTGTATCTAAACCTACAGTGTGGTAGGCTTAGATACAGGGCCCATCAGACAGGATCACACATGGGCCATGTATCTAAGCCTACCATGTGATTGGCTTAGATACAGGGCCCAGAAGACAGGATCACGCATGGGCCATGTATCTAAGCCTACAGTGTGGTAGGCTTATATACATGGCCCACCAGACAGGATCACACATGGGCCATGTATCTAAGCCTACCATGTGATTGGCTTAGATACAGGGCCCAGCAGACAGGATCACACATGGGCCATGTATCTAAGCCTACCATGTGATTGCCTTAGATACAGGGCCCAGCAGACAGCATCACACAATCTGTGATCCTGTCTCATGGGCCCCCTAAGCCTGCTACATCATAGGCTTAGGGGTTGTGCAGTCCCTAAACATTGATGGCCTATCCACAGGATAGGCCATCAATAGCTGATGTGTCGCCCGGGACCCGCAAATCAGCTGTTTTGAAGGGGCCGCAGCACTCGTACGAGAGCTGCTTCCCCTTCATGTCACTACTCGCTCACACTGTGAATCGCCGACACGGATTCACAGTGTGCCCGGAATGAAGTGACAGGAATGAAGGGGAGCAGCTCTCGTACGAGTGCTGCGGCCCCTTCAAAACAGCTGATTGGCGGGTCCCGGGAGTCGGTCCCCGCCAGTCAGGGCTAACCTTACCTTCCTCTTCGGCCGCGGCGGGAGTTCTGTCGTCTCGATGCTGTGCGTGGCGTATAGCGCTGTGACGTCATGCGCTGCGCACAGCGCCTGACGTCAGGACCTCCGCTGCGATCCGGAACCAGGAAGGTAAGTAAAGTATGTTACTATAGTAACAGGGGCCCGCGGCCCGAGTTACTTTAGTAACTTTTTATTGATGTGGTGCGGGGGGCCGTGGGCCCCCCTGGCTTCGGGGCCCGGTCGCAATTGCGACCGCTGCGACCCCTATAGTTACACCAGTGCGCCATCCGTATTAGTGGTTCTGGCTGATAGAGGGGATTCTCTGCTTTACATCCCCTACACCAAGCTTCTTTGAGGTAGAAATGGGAGTAGGGGTTCCCCAGGAGCTGAAAATTGTTCAGGCGCTCCCCCATGGTAATAAGGTTGAGACTCACTGACCTATTGTATTAAAGGGGGTTTCCCATAATCGATATTTAGCACCTCTCCACAGGAGTGGTGATAAATATCTAAAAGTTGGGGATCCGACCGCTGGGACCCCCACTGATCCTGAGAAATAGATTACCTGATAGTCACTGTGCGCCCCACATGAATGGAGCAGTACCTCTCAGCTATCTCCTGCAGACGCATAGAAGGCCAATGGAGCAGTGGCCGAGCATGCGCAGTACCGCTCCATTCATATAGGGTGCACAGGGACAACTATTCATATGGGGTGCCCAGTGGTCGGTTCCCCACAGATCAAATATTTATCACCTATCCTGTGGATAAGTGATAAATATTGAATATGGGAAAACCCCTTTAAAGAGGCTCTGTCACCAGATTCTCAAATCCCTATCTCCTATAGCATGTGATCGGCGCTGCAATGTAGATAACCCCCTGAGGAAGCTAGATTGGCGAAACGCGCGTCGGGGCGCAACCTTTTCAGGCTGCAGTGTGGGGCCATTACAACGTTCACCTTCATGGGTAAGCCTACCTTCATACTTTTTATGTTATATATAGATCTATTGTGATCTATACAGGCTATGCACACTTGACTTTTTCTCTGGCAACTTCAGTCTCATTACGACACGTTGGTCCTGGTCTATTTCCATTTATGTAAAGCGTAAACTAACTATGGAAACAAATCTTTTACATCTTAGCAATTTTCGAAATATATGGTCTAAGGCTATGTTCACACGGGGTCTTTTGCCGAGTTTTTTGACGCGGAAACCGCGTCGCAAAACTCGGCAGAAACGGCCCGAGAACGCCTCCCATTGATTTCAATGGGAGGCGTCGGCGTCTTTTTCCCGCGAGCAGTAAAACTGCCTCGCGGGAAAAAGAAGCGACATGCCCTATCTTCGGGCGCTTCCGCCTCCGACCTCCCATTGACTTCAATGGGAGGCAGGAGAAAGCGTGTTTTCTGCCCGCGGCGCTCAATGGCCGCGGGCGAAAAACGGCGCGATCATTGCTATTCACACGGAGTATTTTGGGGGAGGAATATCTGCCTCAAAATTCCGTTTGGAGCTTTGAGGCAGATATTCCTCCCCCAAAATACTCCGTGTGAACATAGCCTTAGATTGTTTTTCTCTCTCTGTAAATTTTGCTGTCACCATTAATTTATAGTTACGCGTGTATTATACTATTTAGACTGTGTCACCTGTGATCTATATCAGATAGTGAATTATTGCCAGGGAATTTTGTTGTGGTGGGCTTAATACCCCAACTTCCATTTTTCTTGAAGCCACCACACTGCGTTCCTTCCTTTATTCGGATCCTTTTTTGAATGTTATATATTAGTATTCTGTATTGTATGTCCTAATAAAATTTGTTCATTTTTTATCATACCTGTGGCGTAATGACTTCTTTTTCTCTAAGTCTTCTATGATGTAATGAAGTTTGCTATGTTACTTATATACAATGAGGCGCTTGGACACTTGTTAATGGCGCCTAACTTGCTATCGAACCTGGTAAGTCCTTATATTTAAAATGTAGATAACGGTAACGTTTTTGTTTTTTAAAAACGTTCATTTTTGGCCAAGTTATGAGCTATTTTATATATATGCAAATGAGCTTTGAAATGGACAACTGGGCGTTTTTCTTTTCGTTATGTCCAACTGGGCGTGTATTGTGTTTTTAACAGGTGTGTTTACGTGTATGACACTGACCAATCAGTGACCAGTCAGCGTCATACACTCCTCTCCATTCATTTACACAGCAGCAATGTGCAGCCACATACACAGAGATTAACGTTAATCAAGTGTCCTGATAATGAATACACATGATCATCCAGCCTGGACATCATGTGTATTCAGAATCCTGACACTTCTGACTCTTTTCTTTGAGATTTCCAGCAAGGGAAACGAAATCTCGTTTACCTCCGTAATCTCGCGAGATTACGTGTGGCTTGCTGGAATCTCACAGAAAAGATTCAGAAGTGTCAGGTTTCTGAATACACATGACGTCCAGGCTGGATTTCAGGTGTATTCATTATCAGGACACTTGATTAACGTTAATCTCTGTTTATGTGGCTGCACATCGCTGCTGTGTAATTGAATGGAGAGGAGTGTATGACGCTGACTGGTCACTGATTGGTCAGCGTCATACACGTAAACACGCCCAGTTAAAAACACAATACACGCCCAGTTGGACATAACGGAAAAAAAAAACGCCCAATTGTCCATTTCAAAGCTCATTTGCATATATATAAAATAGCTCATAACTTGGCCAAAAATGAATGTTTAAAAAAAAAAACAAAAAAAAAAACACGTTACTGTTATCTACATTGCAGCGCCGATCACATGCAATAGGAGATAGGGATTTGAGAATCTGGTGACAGAGCCTCTTTAAGTAAGATTGCTCCAAGGTGAAGCCTTGTATATTGACAGCAAGAGAAGGAATGAATGAGATCAATGCAAAGAGTAATACTTTAAAGATTATGGGATTAATTTTATTTTATGTGTACATTCAACTATGAACATTGTTGTTTTTTAGGTCCAAAATCCTGTGTCGATTAATTTTTGTCTTTGTAATGGTTGGAGCTCCATTTTACTAATATAGAGCCCCAAATCCTTGTCTTCCATTTATATTCATAAAGTTAAATAATAGAATACTGGTAACTTCTAGCAGAAGTTTACAGCACACAGATTTATTATTGAGCTCAATGGGTGCTATATAAATCTGTATGAGGTAAGCTCCCCCCAGTGGCGGTTACAGGTAGCCATAATTTAATCATTTTACTTTGACTGGAAAGAAAAAATGGTGCTGTATTTCTTATAAAGATATATTGTGAAATTAGACTGTACAGAGATTTGAACCTAAAAATCAAATTATTGTAATAGTTGCAAATACGCTATTTTCCCGTGAAAACTATAGACAGCTCGGCGGGGCATGATGAACTCGATTGGTGTCCGTCAGGCTCCGCTGGTATCCGTCATGCAGTGCATCCATTACAAACAGAAGCCACAAAGCAGATGTCAACAGAGTTATAGTAGATCAAACCAGAAAAAAATATCAATACAACTTTAAAGAGGCTCTGTCACCACATAAGTGGCCTATGTCCTACATAAGGAGATGGGCGCTATAATGTAGGTGACAGCAGTGCTTTTTATTTAAAAAAAACAATCTATTTGTACCACTTTATTAGCTATTTTGGTTTATGCTAATGAGTTTCTTAATGCCCAAGTGGGCGTGTTTTTACTTTCGACCAAGTGGGCGTTGTACAGAGGAGTGTATGACACTGACCAATCAGAGTCATGAACTCTCTCCATTCATTTACACAGCAGCATCGCGTTCTTACTAGAACACGATGTGCAGCCACATACACAGACATTAATGTTAATCAAGTGTCCTCATAATGAATATACATTACCTCCAGCCTGGACGTCATGTGTATTCAGAATCCTGACACGTCTGAATCTTTTCTGTGAGATTTCCAGCAAGGGAAACAAAATCTCGTTTACATCGTAATCTCGCCAGATTACGCGTGGCTTGCTGGAATCTCGCAGAAAAGATTCAGAAGACCCCTGTTCTTTTGATCGGTGAGAGTCCCAGTGGTGGGACTTCCAGCGATCAAACACTATCACCTATCCTGTGGATAGGTGATTGGTTGTTTTGGTGGGATAACCCTTTTAACACCCTCAGAACCATTTAAAATCCATGTTACATGCAGATTTGCCACAGATTTTGCTGATTACATTGCAAAGTTTGAAATGTGCACATTTTCAGCAAATCCATAACATAATAGTCATGCTGTGAATTTGAGAATGCACTATGTGCACTTTGTCATTAGTTTAAGAACCTATAGAAATTATTGGGATACGTTGGAGGATCCATCATGATCCTTTTTTCTAAACTGGTACAAAAGTGCCAGTGCGGCTTATGATATGAGTAGGTATAATCAATGTCAGACTAAGCCTCATTTCCAAGCTCTCTAGTCTTATTCCAAGCATAAATATTCCTATTTATTGCAGTAACATACAGAAAAAAATTATTATAAAATATTACTGGCTTATCATAATTAAGTGAAGGAATGACACAGTTTCCATTTCTCCAACACTTCAGCGATAGATAGTGAAGATTGCTTCTCATCTTTATACTTGTAAAGTGACTTAATCTGTATTTACCTGTGCAATTTATGTAAAAAGCTGCTCTTCTTGGCATAGTACATACTTACTGCTACAAAAGCACTGTTGTGTCATATGCTACAAGTCCCAATGTCCCCAAAGTACAGTCCCAATGTCCCCAGACAGATATATTATTTCTGCTCAAACTTACCTCCTACCAAATATGAAAACATGTCTGTGCTCCTAAGTGTA